>NW_005187426.1:4040665-4044524 GCF_000239375.1 Pundamilia nyererei
ACATATATATATATATATTTTACAAAGACTGTACAAAGGATGTTGGTGGAACTGCCTTCATCCTTTAATTTCTCTTTATCCCTGCCCCTCAGCCTATGTCAAAGAGACAGAAGATATTGTCTCTAGTTTGGCTATTTACCCAGAAATCCCATCCTCCACAGCGGCTTCCTGTTCCCTTGAAGTGAAACATCCTTTCCTGGGGGATCAACTGGATGAACCAGACACAAATATGAGGATGCTGCTTTAGCCTGGCCATGCCCAGTTACGAAAACACATTCACGCTGTTCATCTCAACAGCCCGCCCTGAAACACCAGTTCCATCCCAGCCAGGAGCACCAGGCAGGAGGCATGCTGCAACCATGGTTTGGCTTGGGTGGATGAGACAAAGAGTTTTTGATAGAGGGTGGGGAGATGGAATGAAGGAGGGCAGTCTGGAGTCCCTGTTTCCCTTCCATACAATATGAAACCTCCCAGTCTCTGATGCAAATAAGGTGGTGGAAGCAAAGAGTGAAAACAAGGGAAAACATGAAGGGAAAAGCAGATTGAAAAGAGGAATGGGAGGGGAGGAGGCCTCCTAAAGCACCACAAAAGTGAAGGCCTTTTCAATGCACGACAGTAGTGAGTGTCAATCAAGCGGTCAGAATTAACAATGTAAGGCCAGTGCAGGGAGGGCTAATGTCATCTTTGATCCACCCAACCCCCTCAGCAATACTTCCCTAACTCTCCACTTTTCACAAACCCCTTGTGACCGCATGAATTTGACTAGTGACAGCTCGGCATCCTGTAATTTGCCAATTTGCACGCATGTCAAAAAGCCAGACCAGAGTAAAATATGGCCACAAAGTGGGAATAGTCTGAAAGAAGTGCAAGAGATCTGCAACACAGGGGAGGATAATGGAGATGATGGGAGAAACAGCAGGATGAAATAGATTTGAGTGAAGGCTGTTTTCAAAGTGTGTGTGCCTCCTTCATAGTGAACAGTCGACTCTCATGATTTCTACATAACACAGCCTGGTGGGCCTCATTCACATGCCTTGTGTATTTGTCTGTGTGTGTGATTACATGTGGATGATCGGTTTTTGTGAGTGAGCAAGAGTGTGTCTTCTTTGACAAGACCATGTGTGCCATTCATCTTTATGAGCACAAGTGTAAGGAGTTGAACAATTCTATCTGCTACTGCTGTGCAGTAAAGTGGGGGATGAGGGTGATTATCCATGGCTGAGCCATTAATCTTGAGCATTATCAACACCTTGCTGGTGCAATCTGTGTTTAAATCCAGGAGTCGATGAATACTTCTCAACCAGTGTTCAGCTCTCAATTATAGTGAAGACAATACAAGAACTATAGCAACTAAAACAATGGTCGAATCATCAAGACATGCCAGGATTTAGAGCTACAGAACAACTTGACCTCACATTTTCCCCAGTGGAAAATTAACTGTATATTTAATGTCCACATGTGCATGTTGAAATACACCCCAGCACACATACACACAAGAAAGAACCATGAAGCCTGTATAAATCTCTATCAGGAAGCCAGCCAACCTCTCTGCCCCTTGCTGGTGAAAACCATATAATAGTCTAAGGAACCAGAAACACATTTTCTGGATAGTTGGCAGCAAATGTCCCATAATGGTTTGGTCTGGGTAACTTTCTAAATGTTATTTTTATTGTGGGGTCTAAAGTGAAGGGGGCAGAACGCCTGGTTGACAAATGTACATACACATTGAAAACCCTATGATGGTGTTCTGTGTCATGTATGTAAAAAAGAACAGAAAGAGCAGATGTGGTGCCATGAAACCCAGCCCACACAAATGTATCCAGACAACCAAATTAAACATGCTGCAAACCGTTTTGTATTTATGCACAAAAATAGCAGTAGGTCAGCAGTTGTAAACTCTTTCTATTATCATATACACATAAAAGGATGTCTTAAAAAGTCCCCAAAACTATCGAGGAAATATATTACTTGATAATGTTCTTGCTGAGTCTGCCCTTTACACTTGCTTAACAATATTTTACGTATCTAAAACATTCCCAAACACTGATTAACAGCTGACAAAGGGGCATTTACTGCTGCAGGAGATCCTCAAACCATGCGTGAAAGTTAAAATGAGAAGCAATTCTGTAAAACACTACTCATTATGATGGCTATTTACCACATCGTTGTAACTGTAAAGGGTGGACCTTTAAATGTCTCACAAAGTAATCTCGCCTCTTTTACAGTTCACTGAATTCTTTACCGCGTTCCCAAGTGAGCGATGTTAGAGGGTTGAAAGGAGGACAAAGCTGACATTGCTTGTGGCTTTTTAAAGTTGTGTCATTCACTCAGGAATCAGGACATTACAGAGCTATTGATTGTTCAGAGAGTTAAAGTAAAATGGAAAGTGCCTATGTAGAGTATATAAAAACCCAGTCTTTTGAAGCTTAAGCCCAGAACCTATCATGAACAACATTTACAACTTGGTCATGATTGGACATGTGAGAATATTCACACTGTATACAGTAGATACAGCTGCTTTGAAGTATCCACTGCATGCAGAACAATTAGCTAAATGTATGATCCAGAACTTAGAAGGTGCACATGTCCGGTGTTATAATTTGCATAGGACTGGCATTAATGAGTCATCTTCTGGAGTAAGGTCTGTGACTGCTGGTGCTACAGCCTCACACTAGTTTTGCTAAATGATCAATTGTGTTTTCTTGTGCAGCTGTTGTGGTCTACATTTGGGCGAGTGAGTGGATAATACTGACTTTTGAAATACTTTCAGATTGTTCACACATCTCTGGAAAACTGTAACATATGGCTACAAGGAAAAAAATGAGCGTAGTGAACTCTTTTAAATCAAAACCCTTGAGCTGGTGAGTCTACTAATGATTTTGGTAAGGGAAAAGTCAGGGGGTGAGGCTATTCTCTGGAAAAACAAATCAAACAAACAAACAAAAGATAAACAAACAAAAAAGATTTGCACCACATATGATGATTTATTAAATGTTTTGTATGCCAGCAGGAAGCCCTATTGCAAACATAAAAAATAAGATGTGTAACATCAGGCCAGGTTGGAATAAGTATGCAGCTGAGGAAATTTAAGTCATGAATTCTAGCAGGTAGACCTAGACAGGTGAGCGTGTTTGCCCCTCTACAACCTTGATAAGGCTAGGTGGAAGAGAATGGATGGTTGTAAAAATGAAGAAGCCATCCGCTAGCTGAGATGCTATTAAGTAACAACATCTGGGTTAGATCATATTGTATATTTGCTGAACATCTCAAATACTCTACTATTAGGCTAGTTCCTTAGCTTTCCATTTGTTTAACTGACATATTGGTAAAGTAGGCAGTCTAAATAATAAAACGTTTTAGAAATAATTCTACTGAATAGATTGTTTCATAACTGCACTTGTAACCAGTTCAAAACCAAACATTGTCCTAATGTGTGTATTTGGGATGAGTAACAGAATTAGGCATGGTGGAAGTTTATGCTTTGTTCACAGTTCTTTTTCTATTTTATGATTTGTCAAATAAGTGTCTGAGTTTGGAGTTGCCCATGGCTTACTGCTTATATTGGAATTTTTCGGGGACAAGATGGTTGCTTTCCTGCACAGTTGGGTTGAGAATGTATCCTGGCTGTTGTTTGTACTTATGCATCAACACTGGGTGGTGTGTTTGAGAGTGCTCCATCTGGTGATTCTATTTTCCTACTGGGAGACGTCCATGTTCATGTGGGCAAAGACAGTGAAGCATGGATGGGCAGGATTGGGAGGAACAGTCTGACTGATCAGAATGCAAATGTGTTCTCTTATATGACTCCTGTGTCCAATAATAAGTCCATGTGCCACAAGGATACCCTAGGTTGCAGTTG
>NW_005187426.1:4046867-4112018 GCF_000239375.1 Pundamilia nyererei
TAATGGTGCGTAGTCCGTGCCACATACTCCGTGTGTCGCCCTGGTGGAAGCGGGACTGTGTGTGCTGTGGTGCTGACTTCAACTGATGATATAGTTGGTCGGTGGAAGAAATGCCTCAAGGACCTTCTTAATCCCACTGACATACCTTCTATAGAGGAAGTGGAGTCTGGGGACAATCGGTCGACTTTCCATTAGTTAGTTCATTAGTCGAACCTCCGATCCAGGAGGAACAATGCCATTTTCATCCTGTTTCATGCTTGGCAGTGAACCAGGTCTTTATACTCTTTAGGATATTCAAGTATTTGCTTAAGTGCTGGAAGGCTTCTACTTTCTTCCAGTGTTTCTTCAGAATCTCATGTCTTTTTTTGTGGAAAATGTTGTCCTGTTCGGTTTATCAGGAAGTGGCTTCCAGTTGGAGCAGTTCACAGCAGAGTGTGAAGCAGCAGGAATGAGAAGCACTTCCAAGTGTGAGGCGGTGATCTTCAGCTGGCAAAGGATGGTGTGCCCTGCACAAAAGTGAAGCTGTCAGTTTACTGGCCAGTCTGCATCCTTATCATTCCCTATGGTCATGAGCTTTGGGCAGTGACCGAAAGAATGCAACAGCAGAAACAAGTGGTGGAAATGAGGTTTCTTTGGAGGGTGACTGGCCTCTCCATTAGACATAGGGTGAAGAATTCAATCATTTGAGAGGGCTTCAGATTAGAGCTGCAACTCGGATGCCCTTACCTTGAGATGATTCAGGCATCTGACAAGGATGCCCCCTCTGTTCCTTCTGGGTACATTGAGGAGGACTGGGGAAGACCCAGGACATCCTGGAAAGATTGTGTCTCTCATCTGGCCTGGGAAAGACTTGGTGTTCTCCCAGATTAGCTCAAGAAGGTGGTTGGGGAGAAAGAGCTCTGGGCTTCTCTATTTAGGCTGCCTGCCCCGGAACCTGGTTCCAGATAAAAGGAAGATGGATGGATGGATGGATGGATGGACGGATGGACGGATGGATGGATGGATGGATGGATGGATGGATGGATTAATGGCATATTATGTATAATCCACAAATTTCTAATTGGGTTGAGGTAATGGCTTTGGAAAGGACATTTTGAAAGCTTAATAACGCAGCCTATTCTTTCCCAAACCAGTTTTGATGTATGTTTGAAATAATGGTCTTGTTTGAACACCAAATAATGTCCAAGTGTAAATTGTTTATCTGTTGATTTGCGGTAAAGTTGAAGAATTTAATGGTAAACCTCGTTCTTTATTATTTAATCCAGGTCGTGCAATGTACCAGTGCCACTGGCAGTAAAACAGCCCCAGAGCATGATGCTACCAACACCATGCTTAATATTTGTCAAAGTGTCTATGGTTGTTCAGTGTGGGCAAAGATGCTGGTGTTTCAGCAGTTTCCAGTTCAAGGCAGGTGGTTTCTGGGTTGTTATTGAATATCCTAGCCAATTTTCTCTTATCTGAGGAAGACATTTTGGAGATTTTGGCAAAATGGTTATACATCTGAAGAAACTGCACTTGCATTCAGTTGTTTGAACTGATGATCTTGGAATCTGCAGATGTTTAGAAACCAAGAGACCATCCCAAAAGATGTAAATCTTCAATATTTTTTTCTTAGATCTTCACTTTCTTCAGTTCTTCAGTTCCTTGGACATTCCCAATGGTTTGAGTATTGGTCAATCCATCCATGATGAGCGGTTAATAGACTTAGAACCTTTAGCACCACTTATTAAAAGATTTACGTGATTAAATGTATATATTTGAACCTGTAGATATATTTTGACCAAGTGTGCTTTAAAAAAGATCCAAAATCAATTACAATTTTGGTTTAATTACATTCTTGTGTTTTTTCAAGTCACTAAAAAATGTACACTGTACAATCATTCCACACTGGAAAAAGAACCATTTAAAGAAATTATTAAAAGCCCTAAATCATGGTAAATGGACTGGTTTTTGTATAGCGCTTTTCTACTCTATCTGAGCACTCAAAGCACTTTGCAGAACTTGCCCTATTCACCCATATTCATACAAGCACTTTTTCTAATCTTGTTTCTATCTAACATTCACACACATTCAAACTGCAATGTATGTATCAGAGAGCAACTTGGGGTTAGCATCTTGCCCAAGGATATTTAGCATGCAGACTGGAGCATCCAAGGATCGAACCACCAGCCTTTCAATTAGCAATTGACTGTGACATCCAAATCACTGTGGCATTCATGCCCACGATGAGTGTATAACTTCTGAAGACAAATATTTAAGATTTTGTGCAAGTTATTATTATTATTATTATTATTATTATTATTATTATTATTATTAGTAGTAGTAGTAGTAGTAGTAGTAGTAGTAGTAGTAGTAGTATTATTGTAGCTAAACCATCAGTGTTTATTTTTAGTTTATTTGGCCAAAGAGCCAGTGAGCTCATGGTGAGGTGTCCATTATCTGTCCATTCATTCACAAGAATCACTACTCCTCTTACAATATTGGTCAGAATTTAACAACACTTACATACAATGTTTGCCTAATGGAGTTGTACCAATTTTTGCTCAAGGTCAAGGCAAATGTCACGTTTGTCTTTCACAGTGGACTTTAAATCTCATTTGTTTGTGCCGCAAAGCCAACCAATGACAAGAATTTATCATAACATCACTTTCTGTACTACTTTCTGTACTTTGTAAATTGTGATAGATCTCAGGTTAGATGGGATTAAATTTAAATGTTATTGTTTCTCTTTTAGACGATTGAGTATTCAATAATTATCAATAACTTCAATAACTTTAGTAATGTATTTGTAGTACCTCATTTTTACGACCATGCATAATATTTAAATAACTAGTATTAGTATAAATAAATAGTATTTTTCTACTGCTGGCTAAGAATAAGCATTAATATAGATTGTGATTCATCTGGATGGGCCAGATGAACTGTCTGTAACTTTGCACTCTGTAACAGTTTCCACTATGCAGTTTTCCCTGGATCCAGGCCTTTGTGACTAGTAATTAAATACATATCTTATTGCCATACTTTAACCCCTGGAGTACATGACATTGTGGTGCCCTGGAAACTGGAAAACTTTTGAAATGAGGAAATAAGGCTCCCAACTGTAATTTCTATTTATTTATTTATTTATTTATTTATTTATTTTTTAGTTTAGTTTAATTTTTAAGTTATCCTAAACTATGATAAACCAGAAATAACAGAAAGCACAGCTGCAGTTTCACCCTGGTCTATAGTGGTCTATAACCACTATAAATACCATATAGACATATAAAGTTTAGAGTGCCCATTTATCAGCTAATGCTAGATAGCTGATGATCCAGGTTCCCACAATTCGAAGTCAGGTTTACTGGTGATTTTAAGACTATTCATGACCAAGTAAAAGTCATGTGGGCATTAATATGTATAAGCCTTAGGATAACGTATGTTATGATTTGATATGTCATATAAATAAAATAAAAATTAAATGAATATTTTCAGATGTTATTTAGTAAATATGGTGTGAATTTGACTGTTGGAAAACAAACAAACAAACAAACTAAAACAAAAGATAACCTTGTACTATCAACAGTATCTCTGTTCCTCATGTATTTTTGCACTTAACAGTGAAACATTTTCTTCACCTGCAATACCAAGCTGCTGGTTGATTTTCTTCAGGGTAGCTAATGTAAAGCTTCTGCTGAATTCAACACTGAACACATTTTGAGGAGACTAGCAAGAAATCAGGCCATAAGAAGCAGAAAACTGCATTCCTGTCATGCAACTCGGGTCAGAACCTCTGACAGACTTACTTCTTGTAGCGTAAGGGCTGTCAGAAATGATCACTTTGTTCAGCAAATGCACCCCCAGCCTGACATAGCCCCTCCATTGGTTAAGATAAAGGACGCAACCCAACAGATTTGGTGACTGACTGTCTCCATCACTCAATAGTCTCTGGTCTGTGTTACACACAGTTTAGGTTGTAGAGGCAGTGTAACACCGTCATACAGGGGGATAGAAAGGCAGAGTTACTGGATATTACCTAGGGATCTAGGGTGGAGAATCAGTTTCCATTTCACCATGACCTTTTATCTGGTCCCAGTGGTGGTCAGTTCCACCACTACCTCCTTCCTTTCACATCCCCACTGAGCAACTTTTGCTCCAGTGCTCTCTCTTTCTTTTTTTTTTTCATTTGTCACCCTAGCCATCTCACACTTTTACTTGGTTAGGAAAGAAATGTCGCCCCCCCCCAAAAAAAAACAAAAACAAAAAAAACAACACACACACACACACGCACACACACACCCCACCCTCCAACAAAGAGATCAAATTCCCATAGACCATCTGTCTTCTCATCAGCTGTTTACACAGATTTAAATGTTAGCATTGCACACAGTGCAAGTGCGTAACTAATATGCAACTGATGAATACTAAGAAAATTACATCTAAACAACTCCATATCAAATTAAGGACCACCGACTACTTCTAAACGAAGCTATAATTGCAGTGAATTTTCCCCTCAGGATGGGAGTCATCTCTTTCCAACACCCAAGCTATTCTTAGTGTCTGTTAGTATTGTTTTCCCCCACCAAACGCTACTTTCATATTAAAACGTTTGTGATGACTTTCTCTTATGCCAACAATGCCGGGAAGCTGTTTGTCACTCGCCTAACTGCACAAACTGACACACTTTGGCCACACCCTTTATTCTTTCTGGAGTCTTATCGTACCTTTTTCACTTATTTTTAAATAATTTGCTTTTGCGCCATGTGACAGGAAAACACTAGTAACACAAACTTGTAGCAAGCATTGAATGTGTAACAAACTTTAATGACTGTTTCCAAAAAACTTTTTTTAAGACAAAATGCATCAGTACTATCTCAGTCACAACTTTGGGTCCATCTGCAGATGTACCAACTGCGGAAAAAAACATTAAAGAGGTTCACCTATGACTGTCATCTGTAATCAACACTTCCCTTATATAAATATCGCCATCTATTTTGTTAATAGACAGAAATATCCTCTTTTGAGTCCGTTTTGACAACAAACTTTAATAATCATTAAACACTAGCATTTATAAAGCAATAATTTTATTAAACAAATTGGGTAGTGAAGATTGCGTCCTCTTTTAAAACACTGTTTTGTTAAGGCTTTTTTTTGTTTGTTTGTTTTCCCAGAGTCAAGAATCGGCTCCGCACTTCAAAACAGATACATTTTGTTGAACTATTTATACTGATTTTGATCTATTTCTTCCTCCTTTTTTTCTTTTACATTTTTCTTTCAGAGTTCTGGTTTTGGATTATTGAAATGTTTGTGTCATGTGAGGCAAATTCAGCATTATCTCACTGGTACATTTCTTTTTGCTCATGAAGCCAAAGAAAGGCAAATAAGAGGAGGATACATGACAACTGTGGTTAATTGGAAATTCCACCTAAATTCCAAAGGTTCACTTCATTTGTAAGGGGTCACTTTTACATAAAGCAGTACAAATTTACACAGCTATATTAAAGGACTTGTGCGGTGGAAAAAGAAAATCCACACGGCATAGCTTATTGAAATATTAATTCCAGCTGATAAAGCGAGAGCGTGTATGTGTGTGTATGTGTGTATTGGAGAGATGGAATTTGTATTGCACTGAATTCTTTGATGAGTCTTTTCACATACTTGATGCAGCTGTGTTTTGTATTTTAAAAAAAAGATGTGATTGAATCTGCATCAATTTTCCAAACTTCGATGAATTAATTTTATTAGCAAAATACTTTGTAGAAATTATTTTTTAACAATATTTAATTTTAATAGTTTGCATTTGTAATTGTTGCTTTTGTATTCCATTGTTATAGGAATACAAAATTAATAATACATTTATAATTCTTCATTATCTTCACGATTCCTTTATGAAGATAGTTATTTTTCACAGACTATTGCATTTTTATTCTATTTCAATCACAGCAAAAAATTTACAGCTGATATTTAAGCTTTCTGCTGTGTAAGAAGTAAGGTACTTTCTTTCAGCAAACAAGCAAGCAAATTGTTAACTCGTAACTGTAAGTCAAAATCACAAGGACTTGTTCAGCTCTGTCATAGACGATGAAAAAAAAAGCTAGAGAGAACACACAGTCAGTAAGCTTAACACTCATCTGTGACATCATTTTGCAGACATGCCTGTCCAACACTCCGGCAAAACCAAACCTTCACTACAGAAAATAGAGGCAGGCTAATCACCTCAACATTTGTGCTCCTCATACATTGATAAATGAATCCATTGTGCAGTGATTATCACAGTTATTCATAGCCTCTTTGCTATGTGGATGGTACATTTGTTGCATTGCATAGAAGCAGACACTGCTGGGCCCTGCACATGTTTCCCTGTCACTGTGTATTACAGGCTAGCCAATGACATTTATAAATACTCTGTAATCTGCAGTGCTATGAGCACTGTTATTAAATTGCCATTATTTTGGCGGCAACTGGGCCCAGCCTATGATTAATTGAATACTATTAAGTTGAGGAGGATCATGCCTGTGTATAAATGGTGCTTTTACATTATAAATTAATCACAGACAAATTACAATAAATTACTGTTTGGTGGCACTAAGCGTTTCATTTCAAAGATTCACAATAATAGAAAGACAAGAAAGACAGAAACATATTATTCATTCATTTTCTGGTGACACTTTAATAAAGAATGATTTAAAGGGTTGGCCAATGTCAGAGTGGACACGTAAGCATTATGGTGTGTGCGTTTTCTACAGACATTGGAGAAACAACAGATCATGCTCTGGTAAGCATCAGGCTGAAGCATTGGGCTTTTTCTTGCTCTTGGAGTAGGAAGGCTGAACTCTTAGTCATGTTTCCCCTCCAGCACGTAACCTCAGTCATAAACCTCATTTTTTAGACCAGTTCGATGCAGGGTATGAAGTCAGCATTTGCTTTAAAATAGATGAGACTAAGGAATGTTTTCTAATGAATTTGAAAATATAATTAGCAATTTTTTTTCTGTGTTCCAGAAGTCGTACTGCAGTCCCTGAAAGTACAAACTACTGCTCAAACTAATCGGATAGTATCACATAGAAATTGAGACCTTAACTGGGCAGTCTGGGTTTTATGGGACAGTATTGGATTTTATGTTCTGGATGTAGACGTTTATTCAAGGGCTTCTGGTAAGCAACAGGACTTGTGAAAAAGATGAACAGTTTTCTGCCCTTATCAAATTGCCTAGGAGTAAAATAAAGTATTTAATATGAATTTTGATGCTGGGTCATGCTATAAACGCAGAGGGAAGATACAGTGACATGTGAAGTCATTGTGTGTAGAGAGGGTACGGAGTCATTTACTGTTATGAAGTCATTACTTTAACCACTACAGTGTTATCTGTCTTATTACCCCTTCTTTTTTTAGTCGAGTCTTAGCAGATGACTTGGCTCATGGCTAAAGAGCCCTGTTCATTATTACAATGGCATCTCCACTGGCACAGCTTTGCATGCTGCACTGAGCTCAAGGCCTTTTCACGTCTCTTTAATGAGAGCACAGTATTTTATGTTTACATTCTCTTCTCCCTTTCCCTCACTTACCACCTCGCCATACCCACTCCCAACTCTGGCACCTTGGCAATTCCAGCTCATGATGGCTGGCTGTCTTTGGTGGTTTGTAATTAGCATCTTTCATGGCGCTCTTTTTTGTTGACTGTAAGCTAGAACCAGAATGGTGCCCGTGTTAGACCATGTCACTTTTAGTTGGAAGGGGTGGCAGCAGCAGAGATTTCACTGGGATTTAGTATGTAAGTTCACCGGGGATGGCCTCCAGGCATCTCTTTCCCTTCCGTATATTCAAACAAACTTAGCTTCAGCGAGAGTTGACTTGGATCTGAGGAGAAATCCTGCCTGGCACTGAACCCCAAGGGAATGGATGCTCAGTAGCCTTAAACACATTTTCCTCACTCCATACCCCCCCTCCTGCCATTACTTCATTCCATCTACCCTCTATCCCCAAGCTCTGACAGAAGGTATGTATTTTAGGAGAGACCCCTGGTGATGTGATGGACATGAGAGCCCTGTTTGAAATGGAAACCTACACATTCTGCCCTGCCAGGGAGATCCAGGAATATCCCAACAGAGATGGTGAAAGGAAATGGAACAAGTGAAAAAACAGTCATCTTTATTGAGGTTTTCCTTTCAAAAACACAAGTAAATATAGGAACAACACTTCCCATTCAGGATATGACGCTCTGTAATGCTATAACCTCAATGGAGCGCCCACTGACCACCACAGACGTAGATAATTTCCTTTTTTTTTCATATCAACACTCACTCTTGTATACACTGACAACACATGCTGGCTAAGATAACCAAGAAAAAAACATGATAACAGAAATGAATGTAATTCATGAAAAGAGATAAACTGGGCCACACACAAGCTTATCCTCTTGTGTGTGGAGTGCTGACTTGCATTCACCAACTATTGCATCTTTTTTTTCTTTCAACCTCCATTTATTTCACACAAGAGAAGAATAGTGTGTGTTTTTATGGATGTGTGAGTGTGTGTACTTGTTTACACATCTTTGTGAGGACCAAAAATTGGCATGCCACTATACTTGTGGGAAACAACATTCACTTGTGGGGACCAAATGCCAGTCCTCATGAATTTGAAGGAAGTTTTGAGGCACAAAATATGGTTTTAGGATTAGGGTTGTAATTAGGTTAGGGTACGGGTTAGGAATTTATTTCTGATTGTTAGGGTTTCAAGGTAAGGGGCTAGGGAAAGCATTGTGTTCATTTGATGTCCTCACTAAGATGTGAAAGCATGTGTCTGTGTGTGTTTATATGTGCATACCAGCACAGTTTGTTGTGTCCATATTGGCTGATTTGAGTGTGTGTAAGCATCTGTGTGTTTGTGCACATCTCATGTCTGATTGCGAATGTGAATGTGCAATGAAAATGATGCGGCACACTCCATCCACCCTATAACTCACCTGGACTGATAAAGAGTGCAAAGGAATCGTTTCCTGCGCCTGCTACTCATTCAAATGGGCTGATGTCTGTAAACAAGAGCTGCAGTTATCCATGTAGCGGTCAGATAAGAGGGTAAGGAGACCTCCAGAGTGATGGATCACGAAGGGGCTCCCAGTCCTCTTCTCTTCCCAGCACCGCCCTGCCACCTTAGGATAATAAACAGCCGCAGAGCAGGGGGGGCAGATAAGAGCCATCACTCACATTGGCCAGGCTGATAAGACACAGACGCTCTCTGTCACCCTCCATGACATTTGTTTTTCATTCCACTTCAGACCAAGGGAGAAGTCAACCTGTTTCATCTCATCAATGGGCTCCACTCAGGAACCCCCGCTGAGTGTGTGCCACCCTTTGACACTGATGGTAGTCAGGTGACTGACTGTGTCATGCTGCACAGAAGAATAATGAACTGCAGCCAGAGTGGGTTTTTTTCACAACTGTACTATCACACTCAAGCAAACATATCCATTCTTTAAAATGCAATGAAATTAACAAATTTACCAAACTTGAACTTTCTCTTCCTGCAATGTACTTTGTCTCAGACAGAGAGCAGCAAACTGAGTACCTGTTCTACACATGGTTGCTGTGATTAATTGTGACTTTTTAACAGATGAGGTCAAAGTAAAATAAAAGGTCTTGGACACCTACTATCATGTCCCAATACCATTGAGTTCTATGAAAAGTTTGTTAATTTTGAATACCTTTACCTGGATTTACTTTACACTTTATATACTGTGTTAATGGACACACTGGATGAGGTTTTAGAATAAGAAACAACCAGGAAACTTGATGTAGGTTTCTAGCCTTCCCTGACTGGCTATAAAAGTAAAGACTTGAATCAATGTAAAGTCTCCTTGAACAAAAAAACTCGAGTTACAAGTTGTAAATTATGCTTTAGAGACTAATATTTCTGATGGGAACCATAAACATAATATTTAAGCCATTTTGTATTTTGGCACTTTTAATTCCCTTAAAAATGCAGCGGCCTATCACAGTGAATATGCTGTCATTGTAAATTTACCTGCCCTAACACTCCTTCTACCAGGGTCACCTCCAAGTCACAGATTTGAGAAGGTATAAAATGGTTACTTTATAGCTCTCCCAAATTGTTATACGTTAGAGTTATGTGCATTGTATTACTCCTAATGAAGGGCGTAAATTCTCAGTTTACGACTGCACCTTTACATGAGGGGTTGTAAAACACACGCTTTTTGCGTTACTTGTGTTGGTCACCAGAGTTCTACAGTTCAGACTGTGCACACACTGTTTCCATTAGTCAGGGACTGCTCCTCCGAGAGGGCTCCATATGCAGTAATAGGGCAGAGCTGTGGGAGAATGACATCCCGTCCATCGGACATGGATGACATTTAACAGACAGGGCCAAATTTCCGGTGATCAGAATGCCAGTAACCAAGAAGTTAATCTATGGCTCTCACAAATACCTCATCTTTGTTTGCTCAGAGATGAACCACATCTTATAGCTCTGGAACAATAATCAATTGTGTTAACACCCAGATTTAAACTCAAATTCACTTCACTACTCAAAATAATAAAGTATTTGGTCAGTTGTTTTGATTTAAATCACCTTAAAAGTGGAATGCCCACAGACTACACTGAGTGGAAGTGAATAAAAAGGAGGCATTCATCAGTGTCACAAACCTTGTTTTTTTCTTTCTGATGCAAACTTGAAAAGTGTGTCAAATATAAGAAAAACAAAGCTCTTTTTAAAATTTATTTAGAGTAGTTTAATCTGCATCAGTGGCACTGAATAAAAAAGGTTATATGACAAGCGTTAATTTTACTTACCTCCTTTATTGATTGAGTTCACCATAATTACATCAATCATATTTATAGGGTTTGCACCTTGTGCCTTAGTAAGACCTGCTAATAATAACTGGAGCTCTGAAAGGGAATCTTTGTTCAGTTTACAACCTCAGCTCTGCAGATTTTCTACAGCACTTAGAATTATACCTTTGAAAATACCCTTCTGAGGGCGAAATCACCAGAGAAGAGAGCACAGAGGAGATGCCACCAGTTTAACAGCTTTCTCCATGTCACCCTATTGCCACTCTCTGGGGCTGATTAGGTTTACGCCATAAAAGACATGCTGTTCACTGAGCCCTTTTACATGTGCATTTATATGCTATAACTTGCTACATTTTTGCAAGGGTTGTGTCTAATGTGTACTGTAAAATAACCATAATTGAGAACTATGCAAATTCCAGGCCTTGCAATGTTGCTGACAGTAAGGTTTGACAGTAAAAGAATTCTGGAGACAGGAGACATTTGTGACAGCACCACAGGATTGTGAGGGATTGACAAATCAAGCAATTAAAGAGGAGGTGATTATGTCATCATTTTCTTGGGTTGGCTGAGAAAATGGTCCTGCTACATTTCATATTCACTCTGAAAGAATGAAAAAGGTAAAGTAGGGGGGATGAGGATTGAAATATCTCACAGGGACATTCTGCTTACTTTTTTAGACAGGCCTTATCTCCACACGTTCAGCCCTGTTAATATGATGATGAACAATATTTCATGAAGGACGGCTGACTGTGTCTCTCCTGGAGAGAGCCCAGGCACATTCTACCTCCTCCCCATGTCCTCATCTATCCTTTGTACCAGTCTTCCCTGAGAGTGAGGGTGAAGGGGGGCAGGTGGGCGAAGGGAAAGTGAGGTAGATAATCACTACTACTCTGCACACACATTCCTTAGAAACACACCAATTCGGGACCCTCATCCTTCCCTTTAAGACCCCCAAACCATTTTCATATCAATAATCAAGCAATTTTTCTACATGCTAATCCATCAAAGCGGGCTGGGGCTAATCTGCAGGCGAGGCTCTGGGTGGTGTGTGTCGCTTCCTCTTTTCAGGTGTGCCCCGCTCCCTGGCAGACATTTGTCCCGCTATGGGGCACACAAAGCCCCTGCCCTGTCAGCACTGATTGATCAGAGGCCAGCTGTAAAGGAGGAAAGCAGCACACCCTATCAATGATGCGCTACATCTGCACCTGAAAAGAGTCTTCGTCTCCTTCCACAACATGCTCCATGCTGCAGATAATGAGAGCAACGCTGTTAACAGCTCCTGGAGCTCTGGTTTTTGTCATTGTATATAGGCCAAATGCTTACCTTTTAGATGGAGGGAAGACAGAGAGAAAGAAAAAAAAATAAAGCGGCCCGTGGTAGGAGGATTATCATAATGTCTACAAACGCTGACAGGGTTGAATTTCAGTGACTCTTTTTCAGATTAACGGGGCTCTTAAAAAAGGTGCATTTGCAGAACAATGTGATTGCGTGTTTGATTTTAATTTTCTGACAATCTTTCACAGCATGTAAGAGATACATGTAGATGTTTTTTCTGTACTTTGCATTGTTGGGATTTAGAGAGGCTAAGGGTGCTTTTTAAAAGCTTGTGAAGGCATAGCAGGCAGCTCTAAGAGCCTGGGTGATCCTGCAGGAGGTAGAGTGAGAGATAAAATGCAGAGGCCTCATTAGTAGCACATTTATCATCTCCTGTCTGTGATTTAAAAGAATGACTGGGTCAAATCACTTTAAATACCTCGGGGGAAATCAACATTTGTCATTGCAAAGCAAACCTGCCTCTCCCCTCTCTTCAGGCATTAATTTATTCTGGTAAAGCAGCCCCATTCGCTGCTGCGCTGATTTTAATTTCATCCTTGCAAAAACCTTGGCTGACTGTCTATCTCAATTCATTGCTTTAACACACAATTGTCCCCTTCAATTCACTGAAGTAAAACTCACCGCTAACAAGGCTAAGCCCTATCCTTAGACGCTGGGCAGGTGATGCAAATGGTCTTTAGTGAAACAATAAAAAGTGTGAGACACTGAAAATTATTCGTCTGATGTCCACAATTAAAAACAAATGCCATCAGGACCGAACACAAAGATGTACACGGTAAGAACAAGTGAGAGATTATGTATTATAAATGTGTTATTAATGTGTAACTCGGCAAGGTCGGGGAAGTCAAGCTAGGTGTTGAAATATGGATGTCACCCTCAAAGAGCCCGCTAACATTGCTGCAAGTGGACCCTCTGGACACACTGCCTGACCGAATATTTATGTGTTTGTCTGCACAATGACTTACATTTCTGAGAGCATTATCTAAGGATGGCGTAGTCCTGGTAATACTACTGCGAGCATTCAGATGTGAACAAAATAAAAGGTTAGAGAATATCTTTAACTGCACTTTTTATGTGAAATAAAAATTCCATCAAGCTTTCATCTAAAGTCAGTTTATCGTTCATTGTGTCTAAATTTCTTTTTTTCCTGCCATATTTACCCTGTGGCCAAACATGAAAAGCAGTGAAAATCACAAAATTTGGGTATTTCCATTCTTTAATTTCACATTTTTACACTTAAATGAATTCTGGCAGCCACTTTTATTCTAGCTGCAGTAATGTTTTGCGGCAATTCATTATCACACAGCTTTTTGCCTTTGGCCTGGATCAAATATGGGATGGACATTCCTAGCAATGCACCACCTAGTCAGTTTTTTGTTAGTTCTGCTGAGGTGACAACTAAGATGTTGATGCCAGATATGTGTTGTGGGGCACTGCAAAAATATTTCAAAGTCAGTAGGAAGGAGGCAAAAGGGACAGATGCTGAGCAAGTCCTGAAAGAAGTGCAGGATGGGGTAAAAGCAGCACTAGAATAAACGCATATCTATTTCATGCCAGTTCAGACAGAATAGTGTGCCATATGTAAATAGGGGTTCAATAATGAATGCACTTCCCCTGCTTTTATTTGCTTTAAGCTCTCACAGTCACACACACATTGGCACCATGCGAGACACAAATTAGAGAGCGTTTTAAAGGAAATATTCAAAGAACAGCCTGCCGCCGGAATATCAGTTATTATTTTTGATGTTGCAATTTCTGACACTTTGATGCAATCAGTGAGTAGCCCCGGCATTCAGCCCTCTCCAGGGAGAGAGCTGTCAGGAGTGAGGAGCCGGTGGGTAGATAATTATGGGAGATCAAACCTCGCTAGTTAGTAGGCAGGAACGGGAGGCAAATGCCAAAAACCAGCCAATGTTTCGCAAACGCTTGTTCAAGGATATCCTAATTGCTATAAGTGGTTCCTTCAGGACTGGCACTTCAAACACTGCCTGCTGCATGATGTCATCTCCCTGGCTCCCCTTCACACTCACAATAGGCAAATTAAGGAAGAGGGCACAACAAAACATACCAGAGGATAGTGTCCTTCCGCTGTCATGACATGTGGACCACATCAATATCAAAAGTGCACGCATGCTGCAAATGTGTATATAAAATATATGTAAACACAAAGTGACAAGAGTTCAGATTTAGTCAAGCAGATGGCGTTTGAGCAGTGCATGTTTTTTTTTTCTTTTTTTAAAAGTCGAGATACTAGCGTAAAGAACTGGCATAAGATTACACATCACAATTAAAATAGAATGTAGGCTAATTAATATGCAGAAAACAACAAGTGCACACGTAGTGTTGGTAAATATTAGAGTTGTACGATTTCAAAAGCAATACATTTTGACATCTAACTGTGTGCTCCATAATTCAAAGTGAGAACACAGTGCTATCTGTCAGTACTGTTTCCAGGCTACCTCTCTGATTCCCTTCTTACCTTTACAGTTCAAAGGGAAGGAGAGGGGAAGGTGAGTACAATTAGCTGAAATCAGTCAGAACAAATTGTCCAACGGCACCACACTATGCTAAGACATCAGAGTCCATTTGCTGATGGTGCAATGACCCTTTTACTGTGACCCATGCACTCCAGTAACATGCATAAAACCCCCTGTTGTCTAATCAGCCTCTCATACTTATCATTGACCAATGTCTCGTCTAATACAGAAAGTAACTTGAAAAAGAATCCTAGACCTGCTTCTGTCTGCCTCAGCTACATCAAAGGAAATCCAACCCTTGGCAATCAAAAAGAAGGATTTCATGTTTCAAAAACAATTCACATTTTCAAAGGAGGACCACAGCTGACATACAATCGCAGTAAACCTATTGAGTCTTCAGCTCCCTCATTCTTTTTCTCTCCCTGTTGTGAATGTGAATCTTGAGGGTCATTGATCATCTCATTAAATTCAGACCCAAAGAAAGCGATCCTTTTCACACAGCTCAGGAATTCAGACGCAAAACACCCCCGCCTCTCTTCAGTCGCACACAAACACACTTGCACCATCAAACATCACCAAATGACTGCTTTTCGCAGACAAGAAAGGCGGCAATAAAATGATATAATAAACTCTATTTTGTTCAAAAGGGGTAAAAGGAGGTCATTTTCTGCATAGAGTGCTGAACTGTTAGCATAACAAAGCCCAGGCTGGCGAGCTAATGGCTCTTCATCTATGACAAGGAGCTCACTAGCTTTTCACTGTTGCGCTCCTCATAAAGTGGCCTGAAACAACACCTTACTTATGCTCCTGACCTTCCTACATTCAAACACAGGAAATCCCAATGTCAAGCTCGAAGTCTATACATATCCACAGACAGGCACAGGGTGAGGTAAAAATAATAAACATGACACAAAGAGTATTAGTATATTTCCAAAGGAACGACACAAACCACACCAATAGACAGAGTAAGCAAACAGGACAGTCTAGTGAATGTGCAGCAGCCCTCAAGCGGCTTGGCTCTGTCCAATTGTCTCTCTAATTGGTGGTGTCTATAGAGTGTCTTCTCTTTATTTTTGGACAGAGCGGCATGCCAACACATAAGGTAAATTACATAGATGGTCTGGAACACAACAGAGTACGCAAAAATTACAGCAACAGAGAAAAAGTGAGTGCAGAGAGCATTGGCGAGAGGAAGGTTATCATTATCAGTATTTTATTCACCGCTGGGAAACAGCATGTTAAGAAAACGAAGATTCAGGTGGCTTAACAACCAAATTGCTTCCCTACCAATGGCCTCTCTGTCCATTCCATCATCCCAACTCTGACTGAGTATGTTACGGATGAGGTCATGCTGCACTCATCCAGACAGTGGTGAGAGGCCTCATTCTCCACTTCTCAACCCTGACGCGTTATCCGGGAGGCCTGCCTTTGATGTGCTCGTAATATGAAGGACGCAGGGCTATCAGCTAGCTGTCAACTCAGTAACTACCCTGCATCGCTCCCAGGGGCAGCAGAGCTAGCCAAGCCAGGATGGTCGTCCAGCGCCCAGAAGCTCTGCTGCTGATGGACCTGATTAATTCCCCGGAACGCTGGTTTGTCTTCCTGCAGTTCAGTCAATGACTTCATTCAGCAGGGTGAGGTCACCAGAGGCCTGGTAATAAAGGGGCTGCACTTCACAGTAAAGACAGCATGCCTGTGTGCAGCTCTCCAAAAAAAGAAAAAACTCCTTCAAGAAAGAACAGGGTGAAAAAGAGGAAAACATCCAAGTGTCTTTGGCTTCAGTGCAGCAGTCCTTGAGCAAGAGGCAAGCAGACTGTACTTCCTCTCACTCCGGCCTTTTCTTCTCCTTCCTGTTTCCCATTGTAAGAGAAATAATAATTGGCAGGCCAATGAATTATTAGTGCACACAGTCACTACAGAAAGAACAATCTCCTATATTCGTGCATTGAGGTGCCATTAAATGTGACTTTCCTTTAAAAGAAAAGAGTTTCACATGAGTAAATAGACTTGGATGTTCCTTTTTCCCTTTGACTCTCGCTACTTTCTATTCTATTTGAAAATGTTCATAGTTTTTATAGAGAATAATGTGTCAATGTGATGAATGAGTATTCAATAAAACCAGTGATAATGACAGAAGTTGTCCTCTCCTCTCCTTGAGTAATAACTGATGTGGCATCGCCGTTTAAAGCAGTACTCTCATATAACAATGCTTATTATGAGCCAAAGGCCTTTAAACAAGTCAAATAAAATTGATGTCATTCACTTTCTGAAACTCAATGATGATCTGGGGAATTTCACTCCAACAAACGGCATGGGAAAATGACACAACTTACGAGGGCAAGTAACTCACTCTCACACTTACAGGATTGTAAAAAATGACAATTTCTTGAAATGTCTCATAAATTTGCTGAAATGCATGCTCTTGCCATCCCCATGATGATTGTTGCTTTCACTTTGTGGGCCATGCAAGTCTAGTCACTTAATGTAATCTGAAGTCACAAACCTCCCCTGTGTCATAAGATGTAATATTGTATTTTGGAGTTGTTTTGTTTCTTTTGGTCAGTCAGGTGAGCAAGCTGATAGGAAACCAATAGATGATGGTCTGTGACCTGACTATCCAGTCATCATTCCTCTGGGGTATAACATGGAAGGGAAGGGGACGTGAATGGTGCCCCGGCAGCGATGCACGGTGCTGCAAGCTCATAAAGCAGGCCATCAGCTGACCTCTGAGGCAAAGGGAACAGGCAGGGCCTTTACGACCATCACCAGATTTAACAGCCAATAATGACTGGAATAACCGCTTAAACCTTTACGGACCCGCGCAGCCGCATGGTAGCAATGACAGCAGAGCCAGACACGAATAAAGCGAGAGAGAATGATATATTCAGCCAGTGCACTGACAGGGGCCATGTTTCAATCGAAAGGAAAATGACAGATGGGGGTGGGAGGCTGATATGTGTGTCTCTTTAAGTAGAGCCAACTGGCTTGTCCATTCTCATCCTGATGAATGCACAACAGGGAGAGCTGGAGAAAGAAGTGGAAGCAGGAGAAGACAGAAGAAAAAAAAAAGTGCGGACAGAAGTGATGCATGGGACTAGAGATGTGGGTGAGAACAAACAAAAAAATGCAAAAAGAGAGTGCAGTTTGAGCTATTTTGTGTGTAAGATTAGCATAAATAAATCACTTTAAAACCTTGTATATATATAATATACAATTGGTTATTTGATAATTCAGATATTAATAGCTTTGAATTTGAACATTAAAAAAATAAAAATAATATAAAGTACTCTAAACAAAAGCAATAAAATAACATTTCTGGTATTACATGGTATATCATGGTATATATCTGCATACATACATATAAACACACACATATATATACACACTACCAGTCAAAGTCTTGGACACACCTTTCTCATTTGATGGTATTTACATTGTAGATTCTCACTAAAGGCATCAAAACTATGAGCATGTATGGAATTATGCAGTAAACAAAAAAGTGTGAAATAGATTCTTCAAAAAGTCACCCTTTGCTTTGATCGCTGCTTTGCATACTCTTTCATGAGGTTGTCACCTGAAATGGTTTTCCAACAGTTTTGTAGGAGTTCCCAGAGCAGTTGTTGGCCCTTTTGCCTTCACTCTGCGGTCCTTCTCATCCCAAACCATCTCGATTGGGCTTAGGTCAGGTGACTCCGCCATCTGCACTCCACTCACTCTTCTTCTTGGTCAGATAGCCCTTACACAGCCTGGAGGTGTGTTTGGGATCATTTTCCTGTTGAAAAACAAATGATGGTCCAACTAAATGCAAACTGGATGGGACGCCATGACGATGCAGGATGCTGTGGTAGCCATGCCGGTTCAGTGTGCCTTCAATTTTGAATAAATCCCCAACAGTGTCACCAGCAAAGCACCCCCACACCATCACACCTGCTCCTCCATGCTTCACGGTGGGAACCATGCATGTAGAGACCATCCGTTCACCTTTTCTGCGCTGCACAAAGACACGGCAGGT
This sequence comes from Pundamilia nyererei, assembly GCF_000239375.1. NCBI lineage: Eukaryota > Metazoa > Chordata > Actinopteri > Cichliformes > Cichlidae > Pundamilia > Pundamilia nyererei. The sequence continues at coordinate 4,065,476 of NW_005187426.1, forward strand.
GGAACCAAAGATCTCAAATTTGGACTCATCAGACCAAAGCACTGATTTCCACTGGTCTAATGTCCATTCCTTGTTTCTTGACCCAAACAAATCTTTTCTGCTTGTTGCTTTTCCTTAATACTGGTTTCTTAGCAGCTATTTGACCATAAAGGCCTGATTCGTGCTGCCTCCTCTGAACATGATGTAGAGATGTGTCTGCTACTGAAACTCTGTGTGGCATTTATCTGGGCTCTAATCTGAGGTGCTGTTAACTTGCGATTTCTGAGGCTGGTGACTCGGATAAATTTATCCTCAGCAGCAGAGGTGACTCTTGGGCTTTCTTTCCCGGAGCGATCCTCATATAAGCCTGTTTCGTCATAGCGCTTGATGGTTTTTGTGACTGCAGTTGGGGACACATTCAAAATTTTAGCAATTTTCACAAGTAACTGACCTTTGATTCTTAAAGTAATGATGGTTCTTGCCATACCATGAATTCTAACAGTGGTCAAATAGGGCTGTCAGCTGTGCACCAACCTGACTTCTGCACAACACAACTGATGGTCCCAACCCCATTAAGATGGCAAGAAATTCCATAAATGAACCCTAAGAAGGCACACCTGTGAAGTGAAACCAATTCAGATGACAACATCATGAAACTCACTGAGAGAAGGCCAAGGGTTTGCAGCACTGTCAACAAAGCAAAGGCTGGGAATCTTTACTTGCCTACTGGTGTTGGCCAGAGGGGCAGCCTCGCTTCTGTCAGTCTGCCCCAGGGCAGCTGTGGCTACAACTGTAGCTTGCCTCCACCAGTGTGTGAATGTGAGAGTGAATGAATAGTGGTATTGTAAAGCACTTTGGGTGCCTTGAAAAGCGCTATATAAATCCAATCCATTATTATTATTATTATTATTATTAATCTGAAATATAAAATATATTTAGAGTTATTTATCAATTTTTTCTTTGCTCTTTCTTTTCTTTCCATATAACTTGCTTCATATATTTGATGTGTTCAGTACGTACCTACTATGCAGAAAGTAGTAAAAATAAAGAAAAACCATAACACACACACACACACACTTAACATCAAATGATAAATAAGTGCACAGACCCAGTAGCGCACTTTCCGTAGCACACTGTATTTGAAGTATATAAACGTCTTTACAAGAACAAAGTAAAATAAGCTTAATTTACAATATTTGTTTAGAAGGCTTCTCTCTCCTTTATTTTGATGTCAAGTCTAAGTTATAGCGCAATAGCATCACTTGGACCGAGATCATAACATCAATTCATTAACTGCTGGCAGCAAACTAATTCTGATTTTCAATAAACTCTCTAAACCTAATACCGTACTCATGAAAGGAAGCCCATTTCACAGGCTGGCACATGTTCAAGCAACATATGCTCACATAATCTCTTAAAAAGCATGATCCAAGTCCAAATTTAATTATGTAATAGCACAAACGAAATCAGAGTGCCGACACAGCAGAGCTCTGATACACAGCGTTCTGCCACTCCACTCCTATTCTCTTCATTTGTTTATTGCTCTCACCAGTCCCAGCAGCCTCAGGGACTGTGGCGTTTAGAGTCCACTCAGTGGTCTACAGATGGCTCCAAGCCTTTATGTTCATTGCATGGTTATTTGTCTTTTTAATAAGGTTTGTTTGTAATATATGACTATTGTTATATGATCGTAATACTTTTTCATAGTCCCGCAAGTCATTACTTTTAGGTTGCTGTGTTTTTACATAGTAAGCTCAAAGTCTTTTAACTCGATTTTGTTTCTTTTGTTAGTTCACACAGCTTTACTGTGGTATGACTCAGTCGAGGAAGTAGTGCTGGTGGCAGTCAGATGAGGTTTAGTAGTTTCAGAGACTAAATGGGTGGGGGGGCTAAGGGATGTTCATGGTTCCCTGAGCCCTGCACTTCCCCTGGCAGCAGTAGTCAACTTGCAAAGCACCGAGCTGAGGCTCTTGATCTCTGTAGAATACAGATAAAATTTTACCAGTGAACAGTGTCAGGCCTTTGCTGAATATGATAGTGTCCCTAAACATTGCTGAGGAGGAGTAAAAATATATATGTGAGCATAAAAGCCACAACGGGACTCTACTGAAGACTATATCCAAGATACCAGGTCACCTTTTTTCTTGCAACAGTATCAATAAATCCAGGGACAAAACTGCATATCTTAAGCACCTTACTGGCGACTTTTACAGTGCAGTTGGAGCTTGGCACGCAGACGATAACATTCCCCCCACACAATGGTCTAATCTTCATGGCACAGGTAGCACTGGGATTGTCTTGGATGTGCACTCTGCCGTCGCCCGGGTTTGTCCCGGCATTAGAGCCCTCTGCATTCCTTTGTGCTTTTTAACCAATGAATTAAAGAGGATTTCAACAGGGGAATACTTATCTGAAAAATTACCCCTTTACTCAGAGATAAACAAATCAGACTAAATAAGTTGGAAAGAGTTTCACAAACTCATTCTGTAATCAGGAAGAGCTGCTTAAGATAACAACGCCTGATTTAAACATCTTTACACAAAGAGTAAAGAAAAGTGAAACCTTAAGCTATATGGAAGAACTTCCATTGCTTTGTAAAATAGTTTACAATTTGTATTTATAGGAGCCAATCAGACTCTTGTGTTGCCAGTAAATAAATGAAATTGTTGGGGAGTATTGTCTGTAGATTATATATTCAGGTCACTTCTCCCAAGAAATCTTTTAATTTTTTAATCCATGCAGATGTTTGTTTTCAGAAAACTTTCTGAAATGCATCCCCAGATGAACACTGAAAGCATTCTTAAGTAGCTAAGTTGCTCTTATACAAAATACCTCAAAGCGTCTAAGATAATACATGTGGATTGAAATGCAATCTGCCTCTCACTTCTTCTCAAGATAAGTACAGCCATTGACAAGACCTGGCTTCCTCCTCTTATCTCACAAACACTTGATACCAGAAACTCTGTGCATGAATAAGTCTTTCAAGATTGTGATGTAAATATATCCGATTAATCACAACAAGGAAAACTGCAACAACTAGTGCTACCACCCCCCAAACAACATTGTAAAAATGTTCCTTTGCTTGCAGTAGTATCACAAATATTTTTCTTATCCATACTTCCCACTTATGGTTCTGTGATCGCATAGCTCTCAGTCATATACCCATTGCACTGGTGTGTTTTAATCTATGCTAATCTATTGTAATATTTTCATTTTCGTTTTAAAGATTATTATTAACATTAATTTAAAGCAAGACAATATTAAAAAACTAGTGACAAAACTGCATTTGGATAATCTATGCAACAGCTCTAAGCCCATTTCCATTCCTGATGGATTTAGTGACACATCCACCCCCACTACCCCCCAGCGCTAAAATATTTAATTTTACTGAGTAGATCCCCAGGACATGAAGGAAAACCATCAGGTCCATGTTCAAGTTTAATTACTGATTGCTGATTTAAACCTAGTCTCAACCCTCCAGCCCCATATCTGCGTCAACCGTAAGAATAAAAAAAGAGCGAGATGGAGAGAAGTGCTGGGAATGAGAGACAAATCTGGATAACAATGCGCGTGCGCGTGTGTTAAGGGTTAAACTGCAGCTTCATGATTGCCTCTGTAAGACAAAGAGCTGTTACATATTGATAAGGCAATTTGATGAACGCTTTTAAAAAAAGATCGCCAAATTCAACACACTCCAATATGCCTCCAGTCCACAGTGTGGCGCTCTGCTCTCTGTCTGTTGCACTGAGTCAAAACAGATTGAAATGAGCCTCAATTTGGCACTAACCATCTGTCCCCACACTTTTCACACTATTAAACGTCTGTGCACATGAGCACGAGTGTGTTTGTGTGTGTGTGTGTGCGTGTGTGAGAGAGAGAGAAAGCCTGTGTGTGCATGTGTTTGATTAAGCTCTGTCTAGCAGCCCCCATTGCTGCCGATGCCTGTGAATCTATTGCAATCCCTTCATCACAGATGCCACTTCATTTACATTCCTTGGGCCTAATTTGAAGAAAATCTCAGGTGGTGGGGATATATTTTCAGAGTGTCCCTCTTATAGGTTTATCCAGATTCCAGTGCGCTTGAAAAGTTGCACTTGTACACCGAGGGAGGCATTTTCACCTAATGAAACCCAAGATCAATAGAACTGTTCTCTCTTCTCATATATAGTGTATGTACACAAGGGAAATAAAGTATTATTTTTCATCCTCAAATGTATAATGGATATCATTCTTTATTTAATACTTAGTTCAATTCCACATGTGCCGCAAAGGGGAAATATTTTTTCTGGTGATGTCCTTTTATTACACGAAGAAGGTATAAAAGTGGAAACATTAGGTTAGAAGGTATGAGAAAAAATAAACATTACGCTACTTTACATTACTGAGAAATGGCAATAGACTACGTTGATTTCAGCAACTCACTCAAGCATTATACCACAATGCAGTTAATCTCGTATAATTAAAAAGCGAACAGACATTTACATATTAATCTTCTCTACATACGACAATTGACATATTAGAAATCAGGAACTTGAGTTTAAAAGCAAAAGTGCAGAGCACAGAAAGGTGCAGAGCAAAAAAGAGCAGATAAGTATAGAGAGGAAGGAAGATGAGGACGAAGAAGATGAGAGGAAAGCGTTGAGAGCAGTCACTTCAGGTGCAGCCCTTATCGGCGGCAGAGAGAGGACCTTTCTTATGTAATCTGTGATTTCATTCAGCCTCCGTATCAGATGATTGTCTGGGAGAAGAAAAAGCCATTTTGAGGGGAACGGGCTGCGTGAAAAGGATCGTCTCCCCGGCAGCTCACCCTTCCATGTCGAACCAGCCGCATGGCACCGAAGGTCAGCAGAATTATTGGAGGCGGGGGTGGCTCTGCCAGAGAAGACAATGATATGGCCTTAACCCTCATTTAGAGGTGCCATTTCCCCACCTGACCCCCCTGCTAAAGTGTTATTTTTTCATGTTATGAAATGTGATAGCTCTCTGGTGAAACAGGAGTCTCCAGTTAGGAAGGTAATACTTTGGCGTGCAGCGACAGCGAGACAGGTTCAGCCTCTCCTCTAAATAGGCTGGCTGAACGGCCTTACTGCTCCGTGCTGTGCAGACAGTTCAATCAGGGTAAAACAACGTTCATTTAACCGCTTGGCTAACAACAGCCAGCAGTACACACAAGAGTCCCAAGATTGCACAGTTAAGGGAGATGATGATAATGTCTTTGTGAATTTCACCCAAACATGTCATTTTAAAATAAGGCTCTGCACAGGGCTGTGTTAAGTGTCATAACCTGTTGTTTTCAGTTCCTGCTCTTTTTCTCTTTCCCCACACAAGAGGGGTAATATGTGAGGGAATGGTTTTTGGTATAGGCGGAAATATCTTCATTTAACACCGCAATCAGTTATTTATGAGGAATCAAATGCAGCAGTTATAAAGAGGTCTGTTCGAAATACTTGTTCAGCAATTAATAGTCAACGTTTGCATGTGATCTACTTTTAATAAGTAAGGTGGAAAATTATAAATGCCTAATGCCTCATTCATTTCATATCATACTTTTATTAATGTACAATGATGTGAACGGGCTCTGGTGTGCAAATTAAATGTCAACGAGATAAAGCAGAGTAACTTCACAGCAAAGGTTACATATGATCTCCTTATATTCTTCTAAGTGCAAAAAAGTGCATTGCTATGCAAGTCATTCCTGCAGAACGTTTGTGACTTGTGTAAAAAGAAAAAGGTATTACCTGGAACAATGTTTTGATTACCGTCTGAGCTGTAACGATCAACCTGCTATCTAAAGAGGCGCAGGAGGGGGTGCATCAGAGAGATGAACATCTTTGTCTACTCACAGCAGCTCCACCTAGGGGAGCAGAGAGGAGCGTGGTTACCTCTGAAAAAAGACTTCTACTTTTTCACTCCTAAAATCTAAACAAAAATGTGTGATGACTTGCTCTAACTTCAACAAATCTTACCTTATTATTTGTCACTAATCACTCTTTGATGTGAGGTGAGAGAACACATGGCTACAGGGTCCAGCCTGACACAAGACCTTAGTTTTGGATAATAGTGCCCAGAGGGCCACGGCACAGGGTAGTGCCGGGGGTCAGAGGAACAGGCAGATTAAGGAAGAGAAGTGTTGAGTTTGTCACCTCAGGGCCTCCACCCACACAAGGAGAAGATGCTGTGACCAGGCCCCGCCATCATTCAAAGCAGATGGCATTTTTTATGTGTCAGGGCTTATTTTGGGGATGCAGCCTCTGGCAGGCCCTGGTTAGACTAGTTATTAAGCATGTACGCTTATAATTTAGCCAAACCACAGTGGATTTGGACCCAAACCCAGAAGCCTCAAACTAAAAGACTTTCCCTCTCTTTTCTTTCGTGCCTTCCTGTCATACTGAGCAAAAGCGAAAGAAAAATGAGATTGTGAACAAGGCTTTACACACAAGAAGCTAATGTGGTTTCACCATGCATTTATGGAGCAGCATGCACTTTGCAGAGTGACTTGTACAAAACTACGAAGGACAGTGTTGGACAGAAACATGTATTATGTGTAGGCCTATTTAAGGAAACCCAATATAAGTAGGATAAAAGTGCATCTTTCACATGAAATGCCTGTAACCTCTGGTAACTTTCTGTAAACAGTCAGTGATCAAAAACAGCCTGGTGGATGTACAAACATCTGCATGGCAAGAAGACCTGCTTGCAAATGCAGTGGAATTTAAATCCACGCATTCACATGTCACAACAGTACTCAGAAAACACACATCAGGACTGCAAAGCGATAATTAGCAAGCACAGCTGACTCCTTGAATTGTTCTCCGTCCTCCCCCCATCGTTTCCCTGCTAATAGGGGCGTGAGTCCCACTTATTAGATGTGATTATCCACCCAGGGCTGTATGTAGATTAGCATTATTACATCCCTCAACCAGCTTCTGTGCTATTTAGACAGAAAATGTAATTCAATGATGTAACTTAGATATAAATCTGCATTTACAGGGCAAAGTCCCACTCCAGCACTGGTTATGACAGGTTGGCTGATTAAACTATCAGGCTGACAAGCCCAGCAGTCACACAAGAGGACAGGCAAAAGTACAAAGGCCCTCTTATTACAGAAAATCCCCTAGAATAGCCAACGGTGAGGATATGGTAATGATGTAGTACCTCTCCATCAGATTTACAATACACACAGACACACACACCTGCACATTTCAATACCTATAGACATTCACATAGTATCTGTGGCTTAAAGTAGCCTCACAGAACAAAAACAAACACACATCCACAGATATATACATATATATTATCCAATATATGTGTTAGTGTGACAGACACACACGCACACTCACTCACTCATAGACACACACACTTATCTATCCAATTCCCTTATCCAGCTGAATATGATGAGTGGCTTTTGGAATGACCTCCAGGCAGAGGACAAGGCCTTGTTCTGCTGCTCCCTCCCCTTTCCCTCCTCTCTTTCTTCCTCCCACAGAATGAATCTGAAAGACTGGTGACCTTGCTGTGGGTCTGTGAGGGAAATGAGCTACATCTTGTCACAGACAGAACAGGCCATTTGAAACCTGGTTTGTTGGCTTTGAATGGGCCAGCGATTGTGGAGCTGATAACTGGAAGGGGTGTGAAGGGGTGCCCTTTATTCGGCAAATTAAAAGGCAGGCCTGATGGAAATATGTCAGCACTTGCATTAAGCATATAGTTGCAGGATGCTTATCAAGTGAACATCTCTACGGCAAAAGAAAAGGGCAGACAGTAGCTGTGAATCCATACGCCGTTGCTGGCAAGCTGTAGTCACAAAATAAAAACAACCAGAGAAGATTCTGAGCAGCCTTTATGCCAATAACTAAGAATATGTTAATGATTTTCAGGAAGCAAATTAACTTTAAGGGTTTCTCACCAATGTGCCATCTCTGAGATAGGATTTAAAATTCATTATCTGCATAGTTATCAAAATCCATGCTACGGTTCAGACAGACACACAACACACACGAATTCTGGAAACAAGCACAAATGAGCAAGCTTGCTCGTTTCTCTAGCAAGATTTCTGTGTGTGTGTGTCTGTGTGTGTACATATATATGTGTGTGCATGTGTGTGTATGGATGTGCGCGTGTGTGCAAGGAGCTCTCCAAACAAAAGCTGGCATCTCCCGTGGCCTGCACAAATGTTTGTCTAATGTAAACCGCCATATAGGAGCATCTAATTAGGGGTGTCAGGCTGCATGTGGCTGAGAAATCTCAGCCAACTGTCAGCCGATTCAGATCGCTCCCAATCAGCGGGGAAACGAAAGGGGAAGAAAAGGAAAGAGAAGAACCAGCAACTGGGAACCAGGGACCCGGGTGGGGGGCAATTAACAGCCAAGGTGAAGCCACTCATTGTCGTCAAAGAGACTATGCTAGCCATGCATGTTAGACTCCAACCCTCCCCGCTACTTTTGCCAGCAACCACTGGCACATTTGTAATTAGGCTCGAAAGTAAGTAGGCTCGAGCAGTGCTGCACGGAGGTTGGTTGCTTTAATGACACATGAAGACAATTTGGTAGCACTGTAAGCACACATCCACATAGCAAACTAGGTCTTCAGTTTTTAAGGGAGTAGATAAGTGGGCAGGTCTGGAATGGCAATGTGGGTGAAACCAAGAGAAAGGTCATACTAACCTAGTGTGAGTCTAGTGCCAATTTAATTAAAACACAAGCTTTATAGAAAGGAGAAGATGCTGTTAGTTACAGAGCTATATAAGACCACACCAAGTAAGTGTGAGTACCACCTCTTGGAAGGCCAAGGAAACATTTGCTAACACTTGATTTAAACATCCAGACCGGCACAAAAGCAGAAAACATCACTTGAAAGGTAGGGCAAACATGGGGCATGGAAGGTAAGAAAAAAATGTTTCTAAACCATCTCCCTTGCCGTTGATGATTAGTGGGTGAAAATTGTGTGAGGAATGTGCAGTGTTTTTTTATTCTTCTACCTAAAGCCATGATTTGCTTTGCATAAACAAAAACAACAACAATAGCAGGCAGGTTCTTCTGTAGAAGCCACACAATGAGCTCAAGGGTTCCTCATAACATCTCATTATAGTTAATGAGCGCTGTGTGTTTACAATGTGTAGCTCTATAGAGCTAGCACTGTTTACCCATCCCCTCCTCTCAATGGAGATCACTCAGCACACCCCAAAACAAAGGAGGATTTGTTTAGCCATGGGCTGTGTTTCTTCCCCTCTGGATCATAGGGCTCAGTCTAGCAGGCACAGGCTGTAAGCACTATCTCCCAAATTCATCACTGCTACCATGGGATCTCCAAATATACACTGGCTTACAAGCACACATTGAGATTGAACTCTAAACACTACATGCACTATACCTAATTCCCCAAAGGACACCTGAACTTAAATGTTATCAAAAGTAAAATATTTTGTTGTTTATCTATTGGCTAGGTTCAGCTAGATTAAATCAGTCACGGCAAACTTCCCCAAACCAAGAGCGATCTGGAGGGCTTTGCAGCCCACATCTGGATGTCCTGTCTTGCCATGACTACTTGGTGAAAGAACAAAAAATTGTAATACTGTCTGCATTCCTCCTTTTCTGGAGACATTGACTATCAAGTCAAGTAATGAGGAACTATAACCACCAGACTTGTACAGATAAGGGTTTTAATCTGATGATGTATTTCTTTGAAAATGGCTAACAGAATAGTGAAAGCTTCCTTTCACATGCCTCTATAATTAAACAAGTGGATAAAATTAAACACACAAAATTTGCCCCAGAACATTCCAGCTGCATCAATACAGCGCATTACTCACTGCATCATACTCCTACCCACTAATTAGAAAAATAATTATAAGCAGCTAAGATCTTTGCATAAAAACCTACAGAAGAGCTCTGCATGGTAGGCTCCTCTCTTAATCAGTGTTTTAGGAAGCATGGCAATTGAGAGTCTGATTGAGTCCTGTGCTGAGTGTGTGTTAATCTCTGATTAACATCTGCGTGTGATCTCTTGGAAGTATGGCACCACTGAGCCCTATGTTCACGCAGGGCATGAAATATCCAGGCGTGTAATAACATTTTATTTACAAAGGGCCCACTGGGCACAATGCATGCCAGCACTGCCAAACCGAGCCTAGTGCAGTTCACTTGAATATAACATATTACCTTGGCAATCCAGCTGGGGAAAGGAAAGGGGAACGGTGTTAGTCACATTGTGCTATTAGAGGGTGAGAGCCGACAGATACCTGTAAGTGAAACCTAATCCAACACTTACCTCAGCATATCAGGGCACCCTAAAAAGAAGGAAGATACAATGAGATGAAGAGCACACAGGAAGGTCCCACTTTATCCAAATACTTTTATTTGTATCTAGCAAAACCTGTATCACCTCGGCAGCAGGGCCCGAAGCAGTAATGTGTTTTAGGGAGGAATGTGAGGCATGCAAACCACAACCCCCATCAACTCCTCTTAAATCAATGGTGCATTTAGCCAGAAAACCCACTGGATCAAAACCAATAAAAAACACTATTTCAGCATACAGTAGGAAAAACCAAGCACACACAAAACAACAAATAATTGGCATTTTGAGTGACAGCTAGTATATAAAAAAGTAAACTATCATTGATGGTGACAACATGCTCAGCAACTGCATGACTGTGCATATGTCCAGTAAGAAAAAATATTTTTGGTAAATACAAGTTTTATGGATTGCTGTCCAAGCAATGCTAAAATATACATAAACTGTACAGCCACAATACAAGCTTTAAAGTATGCTAGTATATTCATATGAAATGCAAAGAATGGGTGATCATACAATATATTGCATGAAAATATATGGGTCGATTCATATTCATTGTTTCTACGACCCAACAGCTTATCTGAATAATCTCCACTTTATGCAAGTGTGAAAATATCACCTATGGGCACCTACAGGCTGACCTATTGTACCCTCGGGGTTTGACAGAAGCACAGCATTTGTCTGCTGGGCTGAATAACCATCATGGTAATTCCAGGAAAACGTATTTAACCTTCTTCCTTCATTCTGAACAAACAGTATGACACCACATATATAGTATTTAGCCAAAGTATGAGAGTAAAATTGAAAATACAAAATTTTAATTTGCATTCACGTCACATTTTTAAAGTTCACATGCAAATAAATAAAACAGAACTGATAATACACTATTATTTGTTTATTAAACATTTTTTTAAATAAACTTGAACTCTGTTTAAGGTTATGATGTGGAAGAGCAAGTGTTCTACATATGTGTGCTAGATAAAATATTATTGATGGACAGATATAATCACACCTTACTCAGCTATACATCCACGGATCGCAAAGCCCATTCATTTTAGGTATTTTTGATGCTGCCTTTCCTCCTTTAAAGACTCTGTTCTAATGAATATATGCAAAAGTCCATTAGAGCATAAAAACACAGACGAGCCCTTGCTTTCGCCTTTCCATAACATAAAAAAGCAAGCTACCAACATCGCTTTCAATGAGAGCTACGCCTTTCAAACTGCTTTGGTGTCCTACAAAATTACCATATGAGAAGCTATTTACAACTCGACAAAATTTCTGTGTGTTTCCATGAGAGTTCAGTCCATTCCTGTGATGGAACAAAATGAAAAGCCTGCCTTACTTGTTGCACGCAATTAAGCCCCTGCGAAAAGACAGTCAGGGCAGTTTAACATTTCATAGGGCTGTAATTATTCTATAACTGTTAGAAAGTGTTGTCCCCTAGGAGCCAATTACTTGAAAAGCGCTCATCACACACAAGATATATACAAACAAATCCTTCAAGCACAAAGTAAATGTTTAAACATTAAAAGGGATGAGCGGAGGAACCCATACCAATCAGTTTTGGTAGGAGCTAATTACTAATAAGAGCAGCAACCCCGTTGTGTTAGATATTTATGACACCAACTTGCACCTCAAACACATTGAGCCCCTGGCTGGCTGGAGTGCCATGGCTCTAAAATAACACAGAATCGAGCTGAGACTTATTGGCGTTACTAACCAAACAGTTCCAAGAGAATATGTTTGCCTCTAATACTCAGGTCATCGAAGTCCACCAAAATTTGCCTACTCTCTTTTTTTTTTAACTCCAATGTTCCTTGTTTGAAAAAAAATCTCCTGTAGCAATCATTTTATAAGCTATTAAAACCAAGAAAAATAAAGAAAAATGTCTCTACAAGTACTTAGGTACTTGAAACATTAGAATTGAGTTACATTTACATTACATTTAGGTAGTATTCTGGAAGCTGAATAGGCGGGACAACATCCTGAGTTCATTAACTTGATCATTTTTAAGTGAAATAGCAACTTCAGAGTCAGTATTAACATAGATGACTGAGATGGATAATTCTTCACATCGGCAATCATATTAACCTCCACTTACTCTCTACATCTGCTTGGTCTGTTGTTTGCTCATCTATTTAATCTCCTTCAGGCTTGTTCTTTAATGTCCTACCACGTTTGGCCATCTCTAAATATCCGCTAATGCCTGTGAAACATCAGGCCCTCAACGATAGCACTGTAAATGTAATTTATTTCTCACTCATGCAAGCACTTGAGCTAAACGATTATGGCTACTGAGGAGCAGCACACTCTATAAGATAAATATTGATTGGCTGGATGGTTTGTTAGCTACAGTGAGGTATAAGGTCTGGAGAGAAAACGCAGATAACGATAAAAATGGGGTGGGGTTGGTGTTGAGCTGTCCTGTTCCAACCAGGAATGGTAATAAAGACCAGGTTGTTTGACCTGGCTTGGAAACAAAAATAATTTCACATGAAAGACTTTCAGATCCAATACCAAACAGATCCTTATTTTCTCTCTCCCTCTTCCCACTCATTATTTCATTGCTAATTTTGCAACTTTTCTGTTCTCTGAGCAGGGAGGTTAACTGATACAGCATCATCAGTAAGCAATGCAACTGGATGGGATTAAGGAGATTGCTTAATATAATTTTTAATTATTATATTAACCCCCACCCCCTCATAAAAAACAAAAAAATCCAACATTTTTTTAACTTATACGTAACACACTCCATCATTAAATGGCATTTTTCAAAATGTGTTATCAAAAAAAGCAATGAAACTCTCTGAGATGACCTGGATTCTCCTTGACAAAGGATCACTGCTGCAGCATGCACACAGACACATAAAAAAGGGACAAAGACCCGATTGCCTATTTTCACCGTCCTTGAAATTAGTAACAGCATCTCAAGAGACCCAGGCATAACCTCAAAATCCTGTTCAGCCAAATTAACAATATGACTCTCTTCACAATACAGCAAATCCATTATGATGTAATATATGACATGGACTGATGTGAAAAAAATAACAGACGTACAGCCTATGTAATACCCTTTTTCTCCCCGGGTGCAAAAGAATGCTGCTCGTATTAACAGAAGAGCTATTGTGGTCCACTTGTTCCTCAAAAGTATGGTGTGTATATCATGTGATGAGGTGTGTGTGTGTGTGTGTGTGTGTGTGTGTGTGTGTGTGTGTGTGTGTGTGTGTGTGTGTGTGTGTGTGTGTGTGTGTGTGTGCGAGCTTATGTAATGCGGAGACATAAAACGTATCGTTATTCTGTTTGAGTGTGTTTATGTGCATGTCAGAGATTGTCAAACTTTTTCCTGACCCTCAATTGCCACAAACACAGGCATATACACACCTTACACAAGAATTTCCCACCAGTGTAAACAATGTTGTGTTGTTGACGTGTGAGACTGACTGAGAGGGAAACAAAGCTGTCTCAAATCCCATTTGGGCTGAGAGGCGGCCCATATGGAAAGTTACCAAATAGTGCTAATACTGCTAATAGGATGTTCCACTCTAAATAGGAGCTCATGTTAATACCCAGATTTTCATTCATGCTGGAAATTGTAGTTTTAAATTACAGTTTAATGCTTCAGATTTTTAATAAAAAAAAGCCCCTCAAAAAACCTTCACAGCAACACAAAAATTACCACAGCCTCTGAACAGAGCCTCAGCCTCCCATTGTCAGCCAATTACTATGCAATCTCTTTCTTATGACTGAATAGCTCACTGTTAGCAAATAATGAAAAGGCAATTATGGCAAAGCTGTGTTCATATTACCCTCTTCATTTTATGCAGGCTGTAATTATTGTCAATCCTAGAGGCTTACTCTACCATGTAAGAGGCAGCAGGGAAGAAAATGGAGTGGGCTGGTGCATGGCAAATTGGAAATGTCACAGCTACCTTTTTATCAGCACCACTAGACCCCTTTGTGCACGTGTGAATTCACGTACACGTACATGTGCGCATATACACACGCACTGCAAACATACATGATTATACCTCGGTGTCCATTAGCGCATGCACGCACATCCAGGGATACATTTATTTACACATTAACACTCAGATACTTACTTTTATCATTGCCAATCATAAATTCAATGGCGGGAGAAAAAAAAATGCACACGCAGCACACGCAAAACGATGTGTGTTTTGCCGACTCCTCGCCTCAAGCTGTTACTGTAGCTTAAGTACAATGCTAGTGGGTAAAGAAATAAATAAATAAACTGATGGATAAAGTGGGTCTGAGAAAAACACATACATACACACACGCGCGCACACACACACACACATTCCTTTTGTTCTTTCCTTTTTTTTCCTGAAAACAATGATTCCCCGAAGACTCTTGGTTTTCTTTCCCTGCCAGTGTCTGTCTAACAGCAAAGTGGTGGATATATTCCTTTTGCCTTGGCCCTCATTAGCTGTCTCCATGCTGTTCAGTAATAGGGAGTGGCACATAAATGATTCCCTTTATAGAGTTTGATGTGCCACACTGAGAGTACCACAGCCCCCGTATGGACAGCACCCCCCATCAACCCCTTCACCACCACTGCCAACCCCCCAGATGGAGTGCACATGGGGGGAGGCAAGGCTTGAAGAGAAAGCACTGTGTGACACGCATGACAAACGCTTCAGCCTGTGTCGGTGCTAATTCTAATGGGTGTTGCTGACCCTTTAAAAAAAGCACATCAGTGTTATCCTAACTGCCACTAGCAGAGGTACATAATTAGGGTGGGACATCTATAAAAGCCTAGGCGCGGGCACAACTGTGGCACACATGGCACCAGGCACACTTATGGTGAGATGGAACTATAGAAGGTACATACAGGCAGTCGGCGCAGTTAGGAGAGATCTTTTGTCAATACTCTTGCATGCATCTCTGACAAATCAAAGTGAATAAACAATGTTGTGATTCTACCGTACCTTGACAGGCGAGAAGCAGGTCTACTAACACGATTCTGACGGCAGACTTTTCAAGGTCAGCCTTTAAGCTCTTTAACTGCACTCTTTCAGGCTTTGCACCAAATTCAAGTCGACATTCATATACCTGGCAAGCACATTTATAATATTTTTTTGAAAGTTATTTTCTCCTTTCCCTTTTTTCCCCCCACTTCGTCCCACAGAAGCAGGTGCTGCTCCTTTTGTGTTTAACAAGATTCTTGAAAGTGTGCATGAGGGAAAAGTGCATTTCTTAAAGGAAGGAGTTGCACTACACGAGGCTGTCTACCAAACACGCTTTTCAAATGGATACTGAAGCCTGTCACAGTCATATTACTTTACCTCTAACATAATAGCATCGTCTAGTGCACTCCAACACAAAAGACAGGCAAGGAAACATCACAACAGGATCAGGGAGAAGAAAAGCCCTCTTTTAACTTTCAAAACTCCTTAAGTTCTCAGAGCACACAGACTTCAGTGTGCCGCTAGCTTACGATGGTGTGTTTGCCTGCTGCTTAGAAGAAGGGTGGAGAGAGGCAGTAAAAACAATGTAGTCATTACAGCTCACTTGAGTGTCATTTTGGCAGGCAGTGTTATATCGCTGCTTGACTTCAGATACGTAACTGAAATCACTCCTCTGTTGTCTTGTGGCCTAGTGGCTGTTAGGCAGAGTTACAAGGCACACAAACAAACCAAAAGGATGCCAATTTACTTCCGTACACTGTTCTCCATTTTTGAGAATTTTGAAAGCAAAGTGTTTTGATTTTTGCCAAGCACACAAGGTGACAGATTATGATGGCAGAATACAGTGATCAATCATAAACAGATCGCAGAGGTTGCTCTGTTCTCTACAGATACAGATCTCACCAAAAACAAGAGCACAACCAGCAACAGCTGCAGCAGCAGCTGGATCTACAACAGCACTAAAATGATTCCTGAGTACAGGATATTGAGCTTGTGTGACAGACTTTCTCTGTGTGTGTGTGAATCATAGGATTCTCAGATCTGATATCATGATCGTCATACACCCTTAAAGAGAGTGGCCTGTGTGTTTGTCAATTCAGTTTGATGTGTCTCTCTTATACAGACGCATACACTTTTATACACACCTTGTAAACACTGGAGTTCACTCATCCTCTATATTCATCCAGGAAAAGCTGTAAATACAGCGAAGTAAAGAGTAAAAAATAATGAGAAGACACAATCAAACCCTTAATCCCAAGTTGTTTGGCTCGAACAAATTATTTCTCTGCAATAACAGGTAATGCTAATCTGCAGAGGCCTGATGATATGTGAATAACACAAAATGACCAATTACACTAAACATGCCAGCTTTAATTTCCTGCCTCTGAGGATAGTAAATAAACATGGCATCTATGAAGGCGCAACTGGAAAGTGCTCTGCTATCCAAGCCATCCCTGAGTTATTTTCTTTGATTAGCTGCCAAGGCCCAGATACCCCTCCTGTTTCAAGTCATTTGAGGCGTTCAAAATGAAATTATAGAGCATCACTTCGAGATATTAGTGTTAAAGAGCAAGTAGCCCATGGCTACAGTAATCCCCTGTTAATCCTGACCTAATGAGACCAAGCATAAGAGAAGGGGAAACACAGGGTTAAACGGCATTAGTGGGACTTACTGGTGTGGCATAAGCTTTCTTCAAGCGTGAATTACACAACAACACTATGCTAAGAATATACTAAATTGGTAAACGTGACATAGTCTTGTAACATGAAAAAAAGAAAAGCAAAAAACACATCATCAGAAGATGAAAATATCAAGCGCTGTTATGTGTTTGATCATAATAACATTCATAATTTAATTATTCTTTAATTTGTATCATCCTAGTTGTATTGATATGGACATATGGAGTATAAGTAAGAAACTAATAAACACAAACATAATTAAAATAGCATATTAAAGTATAAGTATTGTATTTTTGTTAGCCAGCCATGCTGAAAATTATGTTATAGTCTGCCAGAAAACAAGATCTATTACGCTATTACAACAGCATCAAAATAAGATGGTGACAAGCTCATGTCACCAGTCTTTTTATGTCCCATATACTTGTACAATGATATCAGTTCAAATTTCCGTGTAACCGTCTAAAACAGTTATGGACACTTTGGAATTGCCAAACAACGTAGAGCTGCAAGTTAGTGTGGAAACTCCCGGTTCAGTTTCATTTATCATTGAGCACAGACCAAAATGCCTCTGGATGCAACAGGATAGAACTACACTCAATCAGAGCAATGAAACATGGGCAGCTTGGTTGCTTCTAACATGGTAAAGATAATGAAAGTGACTATATTAAATCCAATCATGAGCTTTGCTTAAAGCTAACCAATTCATTTTACCCAAATAACAAAAAACACCAAACAAATTGGAAATTCTACAGTCTCATAGTATTTCATATCTGAAAATCACTGGAGGAAATTAAATGCTACTACATTTCTTCTTTCCAGGACAAAATATGTTTCCCATGAAATGTAACTGAAAATGCAGGTTCTTTGCACCGGAATGTAATATGTCAGACAGTATTGCCATGTGATGTAGCACTGAACTTATTTAAAACAAGACTTGATGGTCAAAAAGTTGCAACACCGCAATAGGTAGCCAACATTATATGAAATTAAGAGAAAAATAAGCAAAATTCTTTCACAGAACTTCTTGAAATTTAATATTTATAACTGTAAACACTGTGGGAAAAAGTCTTATTGCTATTTGTTTTTCAATTAAGAGCAGTTTATACAGCACAAGGCATTTCTACTTTATACTTAAGAAAAAATCAATAAATGTAGTTCGTAAACCAGAGTAAGAAAAAAAAGCATCTGATTAAATTAGACATTATTTTCCTAGTCAATTATAGAATGCTTTCTCCTTTTAGAATAGATTTTTGCTTTAGTTTAAAGCCAAACTGTGGGTGCTCTAATAACACAGGAACGAGACACACCAGCCTGCCTCATCCAAAGGTAACACAGCTCTGACTATCAAGATCAGCAGGTCACTTCCTCCTCATCCCTCTGATCTTTAATAGACAATAATCAGATGTGGGATTTGAGAATAAGTGAGTGTTTCTATATAACAAAGAGACAGAGGGAGAGATTATAAACAACAAAAATACCCCCCCCAAAAAAAAAAAAAAAGTATATATATAAATAAATAAAAAATAACACCTTGACTTTTGACCTTGTCTATTACTGGATATATTGTGTGTTAACAATAGATTTCAAGTAGATTTTTTTTTCAGTCATATTTTTCCATATGTTTTAAGCTGACAAAAAACAGACAAACATAAAGAGAGGGCTGAGTGCGAGACAGTGAGCAAAACATGAAGCTTTAAAACCTGAGATTGAGCACAGCCTCCGTCTTTCAAGAATTCATAAATTAATCAAAAGGCAGTGAATATGTCCAAACAAACACATGAAAGTTAGATGATGTTCTGTGTGTGTGTGTGTGTGTGTGTGTGTGTGTGTGTGTGTGTGTGTGTGTGTGTGTGTGTGTGTGTGCGAGCAGGAAAATTGTACATATAGAACATGTCTGATCCCTGACATGTAATTAAGTTTATAGTGTTACACAGTTGCATGCCCATACTCTTGCACATAGATACAGTTAGTCAGCCACATGCACATGCACAGGCACACACACACACACACACATTTGGAAGTAGGTCATACATAAACTCACACTAAAATAAAAGACCACACTCTTTGTCTCTTTTACATTTTCCCATACACACACAGAGGGCATGGGCTCACATCTGGGACTGTCAGATTAGAGAAGGTCCTTAATTTGTGTGACTCAGTGGAGTTTCGCTGGCTAATGAGATTGGGCTAATTGGTATCGTTACTGTAATCTCCTGAGGCACAGGACAACACGTTTAAACATATACCCACTGATCACACTTAAAACCTGCCAGTGATGCTAAAGGTCATTAGCGGCTGTGTTAATTTCCAAAGCTATGCTATGTAATGGGGAGAAGAGTGCATAAAACACTGTAGAAGTTCACCAGGGTTAAAACATTCATTTGCTAATTCCAGGATGCATGTTGCCAAAAGAAAACATGCTGTAATTACACAGGGAAAAAAAGAGAACAAGCTACAGTAACACTCTTAGACATAACCATGGATCTCACTATGCAAACCATTTTCTCGGCAAATTAAAGCATATGTTGGTGCACCGAACACTAAATGTATCAAATTTGCCTATAAACTGATGAGACCTTAGGTTTTTAACCCCCGGCTATGTTGAGCTTACATTCAAAGATATGTTTTTGCATTGTTTTTTTAATTATTAATTTAATTTTTTATCATTCCAATTAAAAGATCTACTTTTAAAATACTAGGCTGACAGTGTAGCTGCACTGTTAATTACATTTCAGCAGATTTTCCTCATATAATTCAATTGTAACCAAAGATCTTTTTTGTTGTTGTTGTTGTTATTATTTTATACTGTAGGCCCAGGAGAATTTTACTTTTGATATAAAAATAGGCCAGTTTGCTAAAAATTACACTTAAGACCATTATAACAATTACAATATTCTTATCTACAGTAAACCCATGTTACTTCTGCTGTGATAATCAAGCCAACTCTGGCATCGCTAAAAAGATTGATTTAACCATGTCTCACGAAAAAAAAAGCAAAATTCCTGAAATACAATAACTATTACCTCAGGCTGGAGCAAGTTACAACTGTCATTTCCAATACATAATTTAACAAATAAGCAAATACATAAATAATTCCCATGACCAAATATAATGAATTTGTAGCAAAGCCATCAGCATAAGTAGGGCATGGGGCTGACAGAGTGAAACAAGAACAGTAGCTAATGTTAGCACTAATGTTAGCATTAGCATTAGCATTAGCAATAGAGATAAATGGACCTCGTGGCAGCCAGGACTCATCTGTCCACAACTAGAGACAGGTGGGCCCTTAAGCCAGGCTTCAGGTTACTGAACCAAGCCACAATGTGCGTCACGTTCTCACAAACACACACGTTAATACTACACGCTGCAGATTTGTGAACTGCAGAAATCTTGATTCATTTACTCTGGCCTTTATAGACATATTCTGCAAATAGGTTATTTTAAAACAAGAAGTTATAATGTCCTTTTTTTCACATTACTTTCAATTTTAACCAGAAAAAAAGGGTTTATTTTCACTATACAGTACAAAGAAGAGAAGCAATAATGTGCATGTGTTACAGAGCTTTTGTGATGCAAATATATGTTGGGGAAGTTTGCTTTAGCACTGTGTGGAGAAACTAAGCTCTGCCACCTGTTCGCCAGATCCAGCGGCTCTATTGAATATTCTTATAAAATCAAAAAAAGGAGGAAGACAAAATCAAAGCATTTCCTGGCTGCCTGGCACAGCTTCTGAGGACTGTCCTATTTTAAGGCTCTGACCTAAAGCAGCAACCCTCTCTTTTAACCTCAAGATGTTGCCAATACAATAAAAGCATAAACCCATCTACCAAAGTGGCCATTTAATGATATGGTCTCTGACTCATTTGGAGAGATGACAGTGACAAGGCCTTACATTTATGGGACAGATACGTTGCTCTGTCATCTAAATACACAGACCTAAGAAAACTTATTTTTATTTTATATTAATAGATGAAAAGCATTGTAACAATATGATTAACTTACTTGCGCTCTGATCAACAAACTGTTTCAAATATTGTCATAATTAAATCATTAGCCTTTCACAGTCTTCCCATTTCTCCTGCTTCAGGAAATGTTTACCAAGGGATCTGGAGAGAGATGCCATGTTTGCCTTGCAATCAGATCTGAGCTAGAATGTGGGTTGGAGGAAGGCCCCTCTTCCTGCCTTGCTGGCTGGTGTTGGATGGATACTCTGGGTGTAAGGACCTAGCTTGGAGTTCTATTTCTAGCCCTGCCAACACCCAGGAACACCCTTCTACCACAACGATCCAACTGTTTCCCTGACTTCAAATCAGATGAGCACTAAACTCTTCACGACACAACTCATTTAATTACTTCATTAGACAAAGTCTGCAGTCAAGCCAAGTTATTTTTACTGGATGTTTGTCCTCTGCGTACAAAAATAGTTGCATAGTTATGCAAAGTTCACAGTCTGATCTTACCCACATACTAGCTGGCCATTTCCTCTTAAACTACGCTGCTCTTAATGCACAACCTAGTCCTGTGATTTATACATTTTTAAATACTAACGCTCCAATTTGTAAAGCAAATCCAGGATAATGATAATAAAACAAATAATAATAATTATTAACATTTTTATGGATAATAATAATGATAATAGCACATTTAAAACAGACATAAGATTAAGGCAATTTCTTAACTTATAAAAATTAAAGGGTGAAAATTTCTTTCTACAATATGTACAGTTTGTAAACAGGCAGTCCCCTGTTTTATGCACTGATTTTGATCATTTCTGTTCATTTTTTTCCTTGGACTCTCTTAAGAGGTCTTAAAACAATCATTTTAAAACAAGATCATGACAAAACTTAAAGAGAGATATAGAAACAAATTGAGATAGACAGAGAAAATTGAGAACAAGGTAAAGAAACAAGAGTATGAGAGAGAAACGAAGGGGGAAATGAGAAAGGTAAAAATGACTCTTATTGTAAATGCCTGTGCTTGTTAGCACTGTGTCACATGAGCATCCATATATCATCCCTGTCTGTCACTTGACCCTGATGTGTCACAGACCCTAGACTGTCCCCTCAAACACAAGCCCTTCTCTGGTAACCCCTGGGCCCTCTGCGGACCAGTTTCCCCTGACTGCCAGTGAGTGTTAGGCAGTACTTTACAGCCTCTGAAAAAGAGCTAAAGACCACTGGGGATTGAGATGAATTACAGCCGGGGGAGCTCCTTTAACGAAGGGCGTCCAAATTTACAGCTTTGCCAGCTTTCTTAACTTCATGGATGGAGACAAAGCAGGTCTTGGTTTTGACAGAGCCTCAGCAAGTACACAGGGAGGGGGAGTAGAGAGAACGAACACAATACAGAAAGAAAGGAAGACGAGGCTTAGCTTCTAAAAGAGAATCTAATGAATTAAAATATATGAAGCAGAATGCCTCTTGTTATTCTCTCCCCCGACAAGAAAAACGGCAGCTAAACGTCAAGTAATATTTATTGCGACCAACAGCCATTGAGAGGTTATGGACACAGAGGCCCCGACTGCACTCACTAAGTATTTTGTTAGTGAGTGCCGCAGCCAGCCGCAGCATGAAACACATTTTTCTTTTTTTCTTTTTTTTTGAGATCAGTCGGTTTAAACACTTGTTAAATCAGCCAAGTTTTAAAAAAAAGCTTTCGACTGCTGTCTAAACCTGAATGAAAAGCCCTTTGTAGTTCACTCTGTTGGGTTTGTAAAAACAAATGCACACTACATCAAGCCAATCATTTATCCCCCAGACAAAGATCAAACTAATATTGACTGAAAAACACCTGAGGGATGAGACAGTGAATGCTAATGAGAAGGGCCTTCCTAGCTGTTAATCATAGAGAGACTATTTTCAGGGGGGCGGGCGGGGGGGACCAGGGACAAGAAAGCCATCTTCATAAACATATCCTCATTTTACAGTATGGTGTACAGGGTCTGGCCTCAGCCAGACTCCTATAAGAACTGTGAATTGTATATTAGCCTCTAAAGCTGGCACTTTAATCCTATTTGCATTCATATGACTATTGCTGGATCCTGGGAGCCTTTATCCCTAGATTTGCCCATTTGTATGCCCCTGTGAGTGCAGGAACTCTATGCACAATACCAGTATCAGGATGTATCTCACATCTTTCACCCTATTTCACTCATGCAGCCACTGCCATTCACTGGTTGAAGGGGGACCAGGAGAACATATTGGAGAATGGTAAAAATAACATGGAAACTTTTGGTTGGGTAATGGACTCTCATGAACACAAATGCACACACACACACACACGCCTCTCATGCACGCATACAGAATGAGAAAAAAATGGTAAGAGAGAGAATTAAATACTCCTAGTGACTCCCTAGTGGAGAGAGCCACAGGCTTAGCTCCACGGCGGCTGGTTTGTGAATCTCTTCTCCTTAAACTGCTCTGTGCCTCTGTGCACACGTTGTGCTGGTGTGGGGGGTGGGAGGCACTTTCACCCATTTGCACATTAATAAACCTCCAGGAAAAAAAATATTAAAAGCTGGGAGAATAGACAGTATTTACATGTGAAACTCCCGAGGACATCAGCGAGTTTGGCAAGGGCCACACCATGGGCCTCTGTGGTCCTGCAAATCCTTGGCTGCACACGGGGGCATGATAATGACATCCTGTGTCCAATTACTCCTGCTGCCAATAGTACTGGTCATGATGGAGAGGAACACACTATTAACCCTGTTAGCATTATCGACACAAACAGCATACCTCAAATCAGGACTCTATTAAGGTGATGGCAAAGGTGATAAAGGGGAAATCAAAGGATATATAATAATAATAATAATAATAATAATAATAATAATAATAATAATAATAATAATAATAATTTTGGTCACATTTTACATTATAGTGCTGATATTTAGTCTCTCATGTGAGAAACAGTATTTGCATTTATCAATATTAATGGCAGGCTAAAAGGGCTGCTACGGTGCACAATCTGCAAATATAATGTCCCACCTTATCAATTCATAACACAGACCAGCTAAACTGTCAGAAAAATCTGAAGTCACACATAACCGAGCCCAATACCTACTATTAAGATGGCTCAACATAACAGGACGGCTGCCAATAATTGTACATAAAGATATGGGAAAGCCACAGTCCAGCTATGAATATTTCATGAATTCCAACACAAAGAGCATGCTAAAAGGATCAAAGAGAAAAACGGGAGAAGAGTCAACGTGAACATCCAAACAATATGCAAGAATCCCGACAGTATAGGTCACATGCAAAAAGACTGGGGTCACACTGAAATTGTCCATCAGTCAGACAAGCAGAACTGATTTGGATGCTAAATAATGGTTTAGATATTCAAAAATTCCATATATATGCGAAAGGCTTCAGTGCACCCTGGATCTGGCCTATCAGAGGAGTGCTCTGCCACCACACTCCCTCATGCAGACCCATGCTATGCCTCTGAGCCTATGACTAACACACACACACACTTGCAGATATGCAGACATCCAGATACATAGTTCATGTATATACACAACACACATGCACTTAGTCTCATACCTTGAGAATGACATAAAAACTGACATAAATTATACACACCATTTATGTTTCCCCCATAAAAATAAAATCAATGTATAAAACTGAAACAGGTTTTTTGATAACATCAAACAAATTACTGAAAGTTTTGTGTCAATTCTCAGATGGAAAAAAAAACAAACAAATATCAACTTTAAGCTAACACCCTGCAATGAGTTTATAAATGCTGAGCAATAAAACAGAGACATGCTTTGTTTTCCCGATTCATCAAAGTCTTGTTTCCATAGGGCTGCATGATGCTTATATCCTTTTAAGATTAATATAATTCTGTCTGAAACTAAGAAAAAGCAGCAATTTTCACCACGAAATGTCCCTGTCCTTTGCATCCTATACATTTCAAAACCACATAATCAATGCAAAATTTATACAAGGCAGTGTCTTAAAATCACAACATGGTGCCACAATTATATTGTGATCTTCTGCTTATTCAAAGGGCCATCTTGTTGTGATTGTCATCTGCCACTTGCCATTGAAATGTGTTTTTCATGTTTCTCATCTCATTGAATGTCAAACATCTCTTATTGAGGGAGCCAAATCCATCTGATGATTTTTCCACCCCACTCAAATGGAAATGGTGCATGTGACAAAACAGTCATATTAACATAATAAAGGAATTCGCCTTACAAAAACCTCAACATCTGCCGGGTTGGAGAGAGTAATGGATAACATTTCTTTGAATCCAATTGATGGATCTGATGGCGCTTAGACAGTCATTCACATCATGATGTCTCAGGAGAGGCCAATAATAGGAACAACATGGGATTAATCTCAACACTCTTGACTCAGACGAGACAAAATATGCATGGGCCCGCAGATCTAAAAAGATGCTGTTATAAACAAATTTGTTTGAGAGTTTTCTCTTTTTTCTTTCTTTTTACACAGAGGCTTGGAGTGCATGATGCTTTGCAAAGGTATCAATAAGGCCCAAAGAAACAAATGATATAATGGGACAAAGTACCTGTGTTATGGAAATGAATTATATTTTTAAGATGAGGACACACCGTGACCCTGATGAGCAAAAGCTTTGTTCATTTTAAACTCAAATGTTCCTAAGGAAATAATCCGATACCACCCCTCACACTGCTCCTGCAACTAGCATCAACTAAGATTATAAAACTCAGTAATTTAACTTTCAAAGAAGTTCTGAATTTCTTTATACACTGTGTGTTCCTGTTAATGTGTCTATGATCAGTGCTTGCTGACTGCATGCCAGTTGTCAGGTGATTTATTTGAGTTTTTGGCAAGTAAAAGAATATATGAGTTGTATTTAAACTGGAATTAATTTCCCAAAATGCGATTTATATAATAATATAAAAGGTCCCTCGTGTTATTTTTATATCCAAATTTAATGCAAAATTCCAAAAAGTTTGATAACAAAATAATACAAAAGCGCTCTGAAAGCACAGAGACCATCCTACTCAGTATACTTCACATTTTAAAGAAAAAGATCAGGGCGTTTGGACAAACACAGTATGTAATATGTTCTTCCTTTGATCTTGCTTTATCTCTGCCCTAATTCCCATTCAAGTTTCATGAGAATAAAAAAAATACATTCTTGAGATATGCAACGTTATTGCAGGTTTTAAATGAACTCTGCCGGCATCCAATGAATTCAGCGCCAGGCGGTGGAGTTGTGGTTACAGCGCAGCCAAAGAGGACCAAATCACAGGACTGTAGGGAGTAAGAGCCAAAGTTCTCTACTTACTGCCAACTAAGATCATATTAATTATCACCAGCTGAATTTTTAATGGACTGCAGCTTTTGACCACTGTCACTTGTCTCTTTAAAACATAGATTTCTGCCATTTATCTTATTCATGTTTAAATCTGGTGACATTTCTCCTTGATGCTGTGTATTCAGAACGCCCTGACGACTCATGACAGACGGAGGAAATCAAAGTGAATAAAAGACATATTTGAAACCTGGGGATGATCTGGCCATCCGGAATGCTTACAATGACCTGAATCTGATGGACAGATAATTTCTTGTGAGCTGACCTCCAAGACAACGGTTTAATAATAAATACACTGTGTCTGAATTAAAAAGACACTGTTCTACATTTTTAATGCAAATGTATTTCTGCATGCAATTAAAAATGAATGATCACAGAGCTCATGTCTGTGGACCTGGGGCTCTTGCTCAGCTGTTTGACCATGGGGACAAGAGGGTGAGATTTCAGTAAGGACAAACTTGAAAGAAGAGAAGCCAAGAAGAGGGGAGCTTCAGGGAGAGATGGGATGCATGAGTACTGTCTAGAAAGGTTGGTATCTCTACTTTAAAGACTATCTAACCTGTACAAGTAACCATGGGAGTTTCTGGCTGGTGATTAACATGTTGGCTGGAGGTTTAAATCACTCCAGGACATAGATGGCCCACTGTTTGACTGTGTGATATACTACTTAGTGGAGCTTCTCTGATGGGAAGAACATTACTGATGAGAACTGAAAATGAGATTGCAGAGAGCAGGGGCAGGAATTAGGTCTGACCTGAATGGGTCTGGGGGTAACATGGAGGCTATCACATTAACCTGACGGGGGCTCCTTTAATAGGGTCCAGGGCTTAAACTGATATATCAATTTCCTTCCATGTGGACGACTTCAAAGGCCAGAGCTCATTCTCGCCACTTGTGCTGGCCCCCATCAATCTCTGGCTGCTGTGGGCATCATCACCTCCAAGCCTGAGACAAGCTAGGATAAAGATCAGCAGGCACCAGTCAATCTGCAGCTTTGTCCTGACTATCCAGTTGTGGTCAGAGAGAAGATAGCACCGTCAGAGTTCCAGTTATCTCATTTTTTCAGTGACTGTACACTAGCTGGTACTATTTATCAAAGTGGCAAAATCCGAAGCAACACAGTAAATTGGTTTCAACATGCAGGTCAATCAAACGCAGCACTATTCAGCTTCAGTATCACAAAATGATTGTAATTATAATCACAGCTGACAAACATTTCTCCATCTGTGTGTGCTAACGTCATAATAATTACCCTTGTCATGCTAAATGTGTAATTTGGCAACACAAATCACGGCTTTTACCTCTGCTGACAGCTAAAATGATAAAGATTCAGTAAAAGCATGGCAGAGCACCTTCCAGTTCACTTCCACTATTTGTATAGAAAGACTCCCCCCTCCGACAACAGAGACACAAGAAACTCCTTTCTTTTCACTAAACTCTCTGTTCTCAGAAATCATATCAAAAAGCTTCTCTCGCAGTGCAGGCCCTCCAGGGTTCTGATGTCACTTCCACTGTAACACTCCGCTGATGACTGACATATGCTTCACATGAGTGTGAAGAGAAAAAAAAAGGAAAACAAAAAAATCCTACACGTTACACACACACCCTTTTTGTTTTAGACGACATTTCCGACTTTACGCTAACTTGTTTTGTCAAAACAATTCCCGAAGAAATTAAACGACACATTACTCAAGTCAAACCTGAAACCTAGATCTGCCACAACAAACCTAATCCACTTTGAGCAGCCCCTGTGTTGTGGTGTCCTCGGAGTGTGTGTGTTTCTCTTGAAACATGACTTAGGTTTCAGGAAGTTTTAGGCCTGGAGTCAGTCATCAAGGTTTGCGGTGGTGGTGGTGGTTGGAGGGGGCACAAAAACATGGCCTCTGACGGCACTGATAATGATCATGAGCAAGTCCCTTTGAAGAACTTTCACTGAGTGTGAACGAGATGTAAAATTTGTGAATGAATTACCAAAAACAGGGGGCATGTGAGTGGAAGGATCAAAATATACATTAAATGTTTTCTTTTATACTCAAAATTAAAATAATACACCCCCACCTGCCCCAAAAATAATACTAATAATCTCACACATATAAAATATTTTCAAGTGTAAAAACACACTCTAAAGGAGAGTCCTACAGAATTCGATGGATTGAAAGAGCTGGAAAAATTCCATATTTGTTATAGAGTTCCTTTGAGCTTTCACCTTGTGATCAGAGCATCATTTAAACAAAGAACAAAAGATGGCAAATATTTGGGGAAGGAAAGAAAAAGTGGTCTGTGTAGCGAGTTGCAACAGTGAAACTGAGCGGGGCGGTGCGCGGAAAGGGCCCGCTGGTGTGGGCTACAGTTTGCAGTGCATAGCAGCCGAGATCTATGAATACAGATCAGGGGAGATGTGAGGGAATTTTACAGCAGGTATTGTCTGTCACTCACCCCGTCTGTCTATGTGATCACTGCCTCCTCGGCGGCTGTTTCATCTTCAGCTCTCTCACACTCACTCATTCTCACACACACACACACACACACACACACTCCTCCCAGTGCTACCAAAGAAGACCTGGTGCTCTGGTGTGCCCTTGCCAAAAAGTGACAGGTGTTCCAATAGGAAAACCAAAAATCAAAGGCCCATGATTCCTATTATACGTTGTGATACCCTGCTTATGTCTGGGTTTGTATAAGTTACTGACATCTGGATTTGACTGAGAATATATAACCTACACGAGGCAGAGCCTGAAAAGAAAAATTAGCCATGACGTGAAATTTCAGATATGTCACAAATCTAAATGTGATCTGTTTTTTGCATGCATAACATATTAAAGTGTTATTTATCCAAACTCTTTTTCATTCTTTTTTTTCTGTTTTCTTACAATGGGGAGAAAAAGCTGCCAGTCGCGTGCCTCCATGGCCCGGAGCCCTTTAACACACACTGTGAATTATGCCTGCAGTGAACATAAACACAGATTTTACAGCAAAACAGTGTTGTATATACACACACAGACTTGAAACACCCGCTCCTTCTCTCATTTAACAGCATTACTGCTGAGATGAACCTTGCTCTATCTCGCCAACACATCATCCGCTGCCTCCCTGAAAACAAACATGTTGATAAGACGGATGAACAACGTTAAAAGTGAAACACTGAACAACAAAAAAAGGCAGATTTCTCACAAGCGGTGCCACAACACACAGTCAGCTTGAACAAGTGTTTGTTTTTGCATGGGAGCGTCAGTGTTGATTTCAAGCCTGAGGAGAGCAAAAACACACATAAAGCTGCCCAACTGTTCAATCACGGTGCTCTGCAAATGGGAATGGGCCTGCAGTCTCAATTAGCTAAGTGTAGCAGGCAGCTGTTGTGTGGCCGATGGAGTGCATCGTTAATTCTGTAAATATACCTTCCCTCATCTGTCTGAGAATCACCCACTCAGGCCACATTTAGGCCAGATGAGCAACAGCTTCGCCAGTGTCTGGTAAAGTTGGCAAAAAATGCGAATGACTCAACAGAGCATGGAGAAAATTTCAATGTTCCTTTTGAGGGATCTCATTTTTCTTTTGAATAGACACAGTACAAAGTTGCCAACTTCACTACAAGGTTTCAAATGTAAAGGAAAATGAAGCAGCATTTAAAGTAATTGTTGTCTGTTCATGTTCCAGTTGTAGCACCTTTTATTCAAACTGAACAACAATGTGAAAAATAAATGCTGTGCTCTTTCAGGAGCAGTGCACCATTGAAACTGATGGTTTAGCACTTGTATTGTTCCTTAAAGTTGGAGCAGAGTGGCAACAACATTCTGCCTCTTCTTTTATGGGCTATCAATAATCTTTTTCTGACACATTATTTGCTGGGTTGGAAGAAAATAGGGAGCAGCACGGTCAGTGGTTCACCACAAAGACTTCTGGGATCTGGCAAGAGCAGCGTGCGTGGGCGATGCATCCACCCTGGGACCCTGCCAGGATGTCTTTTTGACCAGGCTGCTGGAGCACTAAGGACCAGTGACAGAACTGGACGCAGCCTTTGGGGAAAACAGACAGAAGCAATTAGATGACATGACAGTTATGAAGATGATTCTTTGGCAGGTTAAGCTCAGTTTAGAGTTATTCAAAACTGTATTTTCTGGCAGAAAACTAGTGATTTAGCAGCTTGCTTTTACATTAACATCTAAGAAATTTTTGCATGATCTCATGATTCATTTTATTATGTATATGTGTGTATATATATACCTCATGACCTAACAGTTGTTCAACCTCCACCAGTATGCTCTTTTCCATTTCTTCTCATTGCTGCTATTTTTCCCTTGATGACAATATTGCTGGTGTAAAGAATTTTACACCCCCCACCAACCCCAGCACAGCTAAGGCTTTTGGGGAAATTAAATAACCTGAGGATTGAGCTACTTTAGGAAGCTCAATTAACATATTTGCCTCTAGAGGAAAATATTGCCTCAAGTTGAATGGACGGTAATTTTACGCATGGATTTTTCCATCTTAATTCTCACAGCTTTGAATAATCCGGAGAATTTGTTTTACAGAACAAGGGGTTTTAACGTTCTGCACTGAAGATGGGGTGGGTACGTTTTTTGAGAGCTGTGTGTCAAAACAAATAACACTGCATCTCAAAGGGTCATACATTCAGTTGTGTTAATTGAACATGATTCAGTGATTCAACCCAGCATTAGTACATTATAGTAAAGATGCAGCTTCCCCAGAGCGAGATGCAATTTCTCAAAAATACAGCTTGTGCTGCCCGATTGTTGTATACTGGCAGAAACCATTGTTGGCCACTATGATTTTAGACAATCTTCAAGTCTGGTTGTAATCCTGTAATCCTGCATCCCTGCACAAAAAATAATAATCCACAATATCTATATCAGTTAAGCGCACAATATGTTACATTCCAAAACTATTCATCCAAGTTTCAGAGCTTGAGCTTTTAATTATTTGTGTCTATTTCTAAATCCTCATTCACACATAACATAGGGGTCAAATTCCAAT
This sequence comes from Pundamilia nyererei, assembly GCF_000239375.1. Classification (NCBI taxonomy): domain Eukaryota; kingdom Metazoa; phylum Chordata; class Actinopteri; order Cichliformes; family Cichlidae; genus Pundamilia; species Pundamilia nyererei. Next base: position 4,096,660 of record NW_005187426.1, read on the forward strand.
TCCAATCTTGGTTCACCTTCCACGCGTTATGTTTAAATCCCACTGTGCACAAAGATCAAACACTTAAAAAGTTGGGATAACCTTTATTACTTCTCATTAGTGGGTAACCTGATGCACGCTGACAAGTTTAACAGTTGCTGCGGTCAGCTGCTGATGCCTCCAAATGGCCTGGCCCTTTGAGAAATTGGCTGACCAGACAGTGAAGTAGTCCCTAAGTCTAGCCTAGTGTGGCTTAGCATGAACTCCATTTGCGCTGTCGCCTCTAGGCCCAAACAAAAAGGGAGTTTTAAAAATGGGCTTTAAGCCTCCAATGGCTCGGCTGACATCCACTACTACAGATCATTAAGGCTCCACAGCTTCTCCCTCTCCAGCCTCAAACACACCAGTGGAGTCATTAAATGCAATGTGTAATTAAAGTTGGAATAAACAAAGGCTTTTCTGCAGGTCTTTTATTTCTCCTTCAACCATGTGTACATCTCTCTCATTTTCACACATGCGTCCTGATTATCTCCTTCTTTTCATTCCCGTTTTTTCCCCTCTTTCTGTGTCTCAGAGTTGACATATAAGAGAGGAAATTCTCATTGGCTCCCATGGTGGTGGTAGGCATGGACGAAGGCCCTCAGCCTAATTAGAAAACTAAATACTCTGAGTAATGCCTAACCCCTGGGAATACAACTGCCATATCTCTTACACATGTGATGTGGAAGGACCCGAAATGCCACTGGGGTGTCTCGCTGAAATATCCTGTGCTGTTCCCCTTTGCACAGCTGTCCACACAGACTCATGCACTTAAGACAGGCTCGCTTTCATAGTTAAAATAGAAATTTGTGTCCTAAGTGCCGCAACACAGCTAATGCTAAATATTTAATTCCCGCGGGTGCTAATTATGGTTGAGTACTGGCAACATGGATTCCCTTTTTTCACTCCACATAACAACTGTAAAAGCAATTTAAGCATTTTTCAATTAATTAAACACATAGTCTTCCAGTAACCTCTTGTCATTTTGCCCTCCAGGACCATAGCTAATTTGTGTAGAATAGAAACTGGAAAGGGGAACGAGTGGGGGTGGGAGGAATTTTCATCTTTGCAAAATGCTCCTACAAAGGAATTAAAAGGGAAAACACACAATTTTCATGAGAGTTTAAGAAGATCACACTCTATTCTTCTCTTTCAAAAAGCCCGTAGTATTGTAAGTGTAGTTTCGAATGTTATGAACCTATATCAGATGATTGTAACCACAAGCACTAGCCCCCATTATGTTATCAAAGCAGTGGAAGATAGTCTGGCCATGAAGCTAATCCCTGATGTATTTTTAGTCACAACTGACTGATGAAGTGAAATTACTACATCAGTGATAAAACGGGACTCTCTCAAAAGCTTATACAAGCAGCAACTGAGAGAGCTCTTTAAGCTTCTGCGAATCTAAATGAGCCTTTACAGCAGTGGTGAAGAATATGACAATATGGTAAAGATGACTAGTGGTGAAATTAAGATAACAATACATTATGTATCGATAATATGCTGAAAGGATCATTTCTACTATGAAGTTCAGTTTCATTGTGCCAGTGGGCCAGCTTAGAATATATAGCAATCTGATTTCATTTATTCATAAAAACTAAAAAATAAATAAATCAATAAAAAAGGAGAAAATCTATCAGCATTTTTGTGATACAAAAAGTGTATTTTTTTAAGTTCACAATGATGCCAAATAGAATTACACTTATTGTACAAAGTATGATATTCCTCTTTGTGTATATGCCATTTCGGTGCATATGCACATGTATATGAGAGCCATTAGGAGGGGCAGTGACACACCCAGCCTCTTATAAAGGCCCCTGTCACTGAAAGAGATCAGAAGCAGGCTGTGAAATCCAGCTAATAGTCATTATGGGATGCTGGTCCCTGCACACTCTGTACCTGCTTGCCAAGGCGGCTCCATCACACTTCATATTTGCATTGTGTCATCTTATCAGCATTCACCCAGACACAGGACAGATCTCATTGCAGAATGACAGCTGCATTACTAATATCAATAAATAAGACTGAGGGGAAAAAGTAGAATTAGATGTCTGTCACTCCAAACAATAAAATAAAAAATAACTAAAATAAACCACACACACACACACACACACACACAAATCCTACAACAGCACAAAAATTGAGATACAACCATGCAACACTAAAAATAGCTGTAAAAATAATATTTTCCCCTGATGTAAAATTTATGTCCAAAATCTTTGTAGAGGACCTCAGCATGTGGTGCCCACCCCCCTGTTCCAAGCAGCGAGGAAGAGTGAACTCTTAAGAACCCTGTGTGCTCAGTCACTTCTGGGCCCATGCAGTCAATAAGGCTATTTCTGATCTCCGGATGGCTAGGGTTTCAAAGCCCGTTTAAATGGGCTCCCACAAAGCCGGAAGCACCAACCTCAGTCTTCTCCCTTCCTGTCTTTCTCCCTCTCTTTTTCCCCCTCCCCCCCCCCCTTTTTCTAAATACTGAGAGGGAGCTCAGCTTGCCTTTCCCCTTGCTAAAGAGAAAGGGGAAAGAGGAGCAGGCGGGGGGTGGTGGGGGTCCTCCCCTTCCACATGCACGGTGGTGAGGAAAGACAGGGAAGCGCAGGGTCAGGGCTCCTAGTGCTAAGCTGTGAAAGGCAAACGTTTGGCAGAGTAATTACACGCCGCACTGCTCTGGGAGTGATTAGTGATAGTTGTCTGTTCAAAGTGTTTGGAGCTCACAGCCTTTATGGGCTACGCTTGCCTTCCCTTTGCTTAATGTTTAGATTGCATTTGCATCAGGAAGAGAGTTGCATGTGTCAACATAAACAGTGTGCCTATGAAGCTCACCAAGTGTGCACTTGCTTATCTTGCTTATTATATTATTATCCAGGAAAGACTGTTACATTATTGTGGCGTACAGCTCACAGTTTATCTGTGTTGCTTGAGTTATCCAGGACTGAATTATAATTTGCCATTCATAGGCCAAAAGGCTTGTGTTTTGAGCTTTTATTTATTCATTTATTTTTATTTTTTTAAACAAATAAACAAAAAATTCTGGTTGGAACCTTCTGTTAAATGTCTCAACTTGGTGCAACAAAATCCTCTGTTTTCACCAGTCAGATGATACTGAACTGCACTGCAATCAGCATGCTCAGGTGGTATAGCCCAACCTGCCGGCCTTTGATGTCCTTGCTGTGTTTATGTTCGCTAGCCATTCTGCTCCAGCACAGTCTGCAGATGTGACTGCAAGCGGTAAGGTGAGCTGCAACACTCCAGAGTAGCGTCCACTTGTAAAGCATACCCTGACAGAGGGTGTGGCAAGAGAAGAACAAATAACAGGATCAGAAGTGGAATTAGCAGTTTAATAATATTAACATCAGACATGTTTCAGTAATCATTCCAGAAAACTGAACTCATTTTTTGTCAAATGAAAGAACTGTCAGATTTAACTTATCAGTGACAGCATTGCGCTCTTTCTTCAATTGCTATCATTTACTTTATTTTTAAAGTAGAAAAAAAAAAGCTCTGGCTCCTGGACAGGAAATCTTTCTTTCATTTTATCCCACTGAAAATGTAACGTATACTTAGAAAGGTTTTTAATCCTACTTATATTTTTTGAGGCCTTAAAAATACCTGAACAAATCAGAATCGTATTTATCAAAGGGATGATAGGTATCCTTTTTCAACACCTTCTGAACTTAATCCCAACACAGGGGCCAGCTAACAGAGGCTTGATACCTGGGTGGCAAAGAAGAGTAGAAACAAACACAGCCGTGGAAAGAAAAGGAAATACCTAAGGGACTTTCTGGGATTGGTGAAGAGGTAAGACAGTACCTGTAGTGCAATCCCTTCCAAATCTGCACCAGGTGTCAGGCATTAAGGAGAGCATCTCCGCTTTGGATTTCCACGTCTGGCTCAATAACCCAGGGCAGTGTGTCAGATGTCGGACAAAATGGTTACTTTCCAAGAAGAAGAAGAGGTAGAAGAAAAGAGAGAACTGAGGCACAGTGTGTTACAGAGGACGATTCTGCTGACAAATATAGATTTGCATCTTATCTAACTTTTTTTCTTAAGTATATTATATACCTATATGTGGCAGTAATTTCAGGACTTTGCAATGATTCTCGTCAGTGTCTGACATTTAAATATTCAATTACACATGAAATTTCTCTCATATCACTAAAAAGGCAACGAGACAATAAAATTTGGCCAGCAGAACTGAACACTGCATTTTAATGAGTTAAGATAGATTAAGGATTATAATACACTGTTATCCCACTGAGACTTTCGGTTAACTACAAAGACAACCATGCACTGCCTATTCCCTGTGTGAAAATACAAAGAAAGATAGCTTGACATTAATATTACATTCTTAATAATGAAGACAAGTTCTAAATTGAATACCTAGCAACTTCTCAATTTAAAGCAAGTAAGCATTTTGCAAGTGCAATTGTCCTGAAACAAAACAGTGACAGCAGACTTCTTAAGTACCAAGAGAGCGAGAGCAACATAGAGCCATGTTGGCATTGTTGTTTCCGCAGATTATACATGACACACCGAATAAAAGGGACTGATTGTAAGATGTTTAAATGTATCAGAGGCATGGGAGAGGAAACTTAATACCTCAGCATTGGGAGATGGAGAATGCGACCGGGCACGTGCGGAATGCAGAGTGGCAGGAGGAAAGCAGCAATCTAAATTTCTAATGCTGAGGATGTTTCCCATTCCGTGTTTATGAAACATGGCTACCGGGACTACAAAGGTAAGAGGATACAGCATCAAAGCCTGCCCTGACAAAAACAAAAAAGCAACAATGCTGCAGTGGAATGCACGACAGAACATAATACTCCACCTCCTCCTTCTCCTCTCCCCTAAGCAGTCTCATTTGATTACAGTGTAGCAGGCCCCAAATCAACCTCTTAGTCCCAGTTCTCACTCCCCGCTGGTGCTGTGAGTAGGAGGTAGAACACAACTTGCCAAAGTGGCTGGGAAGGAGATGAGGAGAAGTGATGTCGTGGAGGAGAATCTCTCATTCTGAGAACAAAAGAACACGGCAACGGGTAAGCCAAGGTGTCCGCGGCAGGGGTGGAAAGTGGCTGTCATCTCGAGTGTGGTGACTGAGGCAGAGACTGCATGTCTGATGACGACGAGGCAATGTATCGTTTACAGGCTCCCTCAGCAGAAGCCCCTTGCATGTCCGTCTCCAGCCACAGAGTTCGCCCTCTACTTAAAGCAACAAGAGTCAGGCTCAGCATTACAAGCCTATTAAAAGATACTTTTAATTATGCCCTGCTCTCCCGGGATCACTTCTTCCATGAACTCTGTGTTTCTTTGGCATGTGCACTTAGGAATGGCATAACCAGAAGCACGTGTTGTTTTCTCCCTCCAATTAAAGGGCATGTTGACAGATTAAGGCTGCTTCTGGTTTGTGCTCCACTAACGCGTTTAGGGAAGATGATGAACGTGGAGGGGGGAGGAGGGGGGCTTGAAGAGAGAGAAAGAGAAAGACAGATAGAGAGAGAGGAACTGATATAAGAGAAAAGGAGAGAAAGAACATGCACATGAACCCTGAGGGATTAATGTGTTTACATTACCTGGGCTGTGATCTATCACCAACCTCGTCAACTTCTATTATGCATCACATACATAAGCAAGCAACAGACCTGGGAGCCCCTGCAACTCACTCATACTATTTCAATTGGATTAAGTCAGTGCAAATATCTAGGGCACAGCTCCCACACTGTGGTTTTAGCATTCTAGTTGTCATTTGATTTGTATGTTGTATCAGTTTACCTTTGTAAAGGTGACACAGAAATGCCTCCTACATGTCTCCAGAGCTTTTAAGTAACATGAGTCTTGGATTATTGCCATATGGCACCTATAGTACCTTAACCATAAACATGCTATTTAGCCATAGATCTGATAAGAAGCGAGTCAAGTATGGACACTCTCAGATCATGAATCAAAATACACAGGAAAAGTTGAATGTTGAGTGTGTTGATTCACCATCTGAATGAGGTGTATTTAGTCCCAGCTGTGCATGCAGGTCTGCAAAATATTCAGTTGGAGAGGTTCAGCATCACTGCAGTGAAGTCTGCAACAGGGCTCATATTCACACTCAGGCTTCATTATATCCAATCAATATTCATTTACTCACTGAGCCTATTGACTCATTTCTGAAGTAATACTTCAGGTCATTCGTCTTGTCATGGAACAGGGGGAATTATCTCTTTTATACCAACCCCCATTTGGAGAACGAAGTATGGGTTGAGTCTGGATACACCCTATGGATACAACTGTAAATAAATATTTTTGATAAAACACAGAAAAATCAATGGGTGCTTCCTGTGATCCATCTCAAGCGAATCAATCATCATCTGCGCAGCTGGCAGTGTATTGCAGGAGGATGGCGTGGCAGTGAGAGAGGGGTGTAATCTTCGTCTGATATCTCTCATTTTGGAATCGCTTCCCATAATAGGGTCATCATTTCATCACTTAGCCAATCCAGAGGCCTGCCATTCAGCCTTGCGGGGATCGTGGGGAGTAGGGAGAAGTGGGGGGAGCTGATATACCCCATCAGGAGGAAACCGAAGACACACACACACTCTCACTCCATACATCTTCATTCAGGTCAATAAAAGAAAAAGAGATCACAAGAACAGAAAGGAGATCAAAAAATAGATTCTCTCCCCTGAAAGCCATATTATTGTGCTTCATGTAAATTGTATGATTATTAAAGTCAAATCAACCCATCGAATCATGGGCATCAGTTTGTGTGAGGAAAAGTGGTGATACTAAGTAAAACATTAAGGGATTCTATCTCGAATAAAAACAAAACAGGAATAGCAGCAATGCAGCATATTTAAAAACTATAAGAGAGTTAAAAAATTGATAAATTATTACAGTTCTATAAACACAGAACTGACTTTTTGAGTATATATATCCACCTGTGTTTTTTAATTATCGTTTCAAAATGTGAAAAAGGTTATTTAACTTAAGGTGTATTTGCAAGTGTGCTTGTGTGTTTGAAGGTTAGGGTGCATTTCACTGACTGCTTGGTGACTTCATCAACATGGATCTGGGATTCAAAAACAAAAACAAAGAGTCAATTATTATTTTTTTAATTCATTTAGGAAAAATAACACCAAGAACAGCAACTTTTTAAGAGTGAATTGGGCATTAAAAAAAGGAATAACAATTTTAGTCATGCTTATCACTTATATAACACTTTAAGAAATATGGAAATTTACAGCTCTATAATGCAAAACTAATAATAGCCAATCAAATGCTAGTTGTTTAGTCGAGAGCTAGTGCACATATGTTTAATCATTTAACAACCCTCCCTTTTGAGAAAAAAAAAAAAAAAAAAAAGCAAGGTCAAAAATAAATTACATCCATTATTTGCAGCAGATCTCCCCACAGCATTTGGAGCGAAAACTGTTTTGAATTTCAATTGGCTTCCAAGTGGCAAAAGCCCTCAGCTAATACATCAAAGAAAAATTGGTGTCAACTAATCGGTTTAGGACACAGATTTAGAATGGTTAAAAATCCCATGAATACTTCAAGCATTTTTCTGTATACCACTAAAGGCTTGGGAGCAGTACAGCTGACCTTGTGCGCTCCAGAAACCTGTCTGCCACTCGACATTAACTGACTGTTTAACGCACCCAGCCACGCAATTAGTCCGCCACAACGCATAATGTTGTGTAATAATAGCTTCTATATCCAATTTAGATTACGCTTGCTCCCTCAGGCATTTTAAGTGGCATGCATCATCTTTCATTCAATTCTTCTTTGCCACTTAAAAACGTTTCCATGCGTCAAAACGGAGGCAGTTCACTCAGGGGGGAAAGAGGAAGAAGAAGTGATAGCGAATAGGAAGAGACACAGTCAGATAATATCAGAATAATTAAAATATAAATGAAGATTAAACCCAGAATATTGCGAACATTTGCGTAGTTCAAATACCTTTTCGCATTAAAAAACACACACAAATGAACAAAACTGTACTCACCTATACCTCCTCCTTTATCGGAGCAGTGCTGAGAGGCGGTAGCAGTTGCCATAACCCTACTCCTATTATAGGCTCCGTGATCTCAAATTATGGGTCCTCCTCCTACTTCAGAGAGCAACTCTGAACCAGAACGCATTAAGGAGGACACATGACACAGACCCTTCATCCTAGGCCCTCAAAACTTTTCCCCCCTATATCTTATGAAATAAATAGATAAGTAAATATTTCGGGATGAAACAACCCACAAGGCACAATATTCCAGTTATGGGAATTTTATAGCTCGTGGCACACAATCACTCCACTATTAAATACATTTACGTCTCTAATAAGGAGGCTGTTTAACACTGCTGCTTTATTTTAACTTTAACGTAAATTAAAAAACGAATACATATATATATATATGTATATATGTATATTAGTACCGTCTGTTATTATGAGAAAAGTTTCAATAATTACTTGAGTGTCTAATCACTACAGGGCGCTGTGAAACTAGGGCTCATGGTATCACTGTCATCTGATTAGGCTACTGTAGGATCGCTTTGTGCATCCATCTTTCTCTTTTTCCCCTCTTTCTCTCCCTCGTAAGTCTGAGTCTTCTCCCACTGTACCACCGTCATCATTCTTTGCTCTCTAGAGGTTTTCGGAACGTAAGAAACACGTGACAATATGTGCACACACACTCTTTAGCAGCGCCTACAGCGATCCCTTTCGGCTTATCTGAGACTTGAACTGGAAAGTCACCAGAATGAGAATGGGCTTTTAGATGTTTGAAACATACTAAACAAAATAATAAAATTCAGCTCATATTTTGAATCCAAGTTAGTATTCCATACTTTTGAAAGAACGACATTTATGTCCCAATAATAATTATAATAATAATAATAATGACCGTTAATTATTATATTTAATAATGATGCCTGGACTTATCTTTATTAAATGTATTTAAATATATTTAACTAATTAACGATAAAAGCGGTACATTTAACACCGTTTATCTGTTTTCAGGAACAGAAATGCATCTACAGGGATCAAATGAGTTTGTCCGGTGAGATTCGGTGCACTTGGCACTGTTCTGCCCTGGTTTGAAGGTTCATGAGTTTCTGGCAGTGTAGCTTATCCGACTGGTTCATTTCAGGATAATTTGCAAAAAAATACAATAAAATAAGCAAATAGCCGTGATCACGGAGTGGACGACCATGCGTTCACAATTAAAACATAAAACCGTCGACATGATAAAAAATAATAATAATTCTCACCTACAAAACTATTCTCACACAGTTGTCGCTCGAGGACAATTTGCGCCATCTTACTTTTACTTTTGTCACAGGCTATACTGTCTTACCAATGCAACAATCGTCGTGCGTTAGAAAGTCGACTTGCACAACTGTAGTAATCCATTTGAAACCCCAACTGCCGATTTTAATGCAAGGCGCACGGAGATCGCGTGGCGTCAGTCTGTTGATTTAACGCAAATGTGTGAAATGAGGACGTTTTTAAGCACAAAGAAAGAATAACAAAAAAGAGAGCACTGCGGTGGACCATCTTTTTTAATTCCTGCCGGTATCTTGCGAGCCCATATCCTGGCATACAACAGCCGACTTGTTATTGATCAAGTGTGAAAGTGACGGCTTCCTATTTGGAAGAAAAAGAAGAAAGTTGGGAGTTGACAGACTCGCATGGTGTCGCCATCCAAAGGGGGGGCTGCAAGGCGCACTTACAGCAACAAGCCTTGTTAAAGAAGAAAAAATAGAGAAATAAAGAATGAGAAGGGTTGTTAGTTAACGCAACGGAAAGGAGGGGGTGTTAGAGAGAAGAGAGAGAGGGAGAGAGAGAGAGAGAGAGAGAGAGAGAGAGACCATGGGTTTGGGCAGAGTTGTGGTTACCCAGCATAAGCTTGCCTTTTCCTTCTGTGACTACACCCCGAGAGGAGGAGCGTAGAGTGCAGCGTAGTAGGCGTCAGGATCCTCAATTTCCAACTTAGCATCTTGGCAGGACATTTTCCCAAGCAAAGCCCCCGTCCGACTGGCAAAGAAAAAAATAATAATAAAAACTTCTGCATGGGCATGAGAGCGAGGATTCAACTCCGATAAGGGAGCAGCAGAAAACAAAACAAGACCAAACCTCCGGCGGACAGTGGCTGACTGGCTGACTGGCAGCGACCAAAAAATCCACCCAAAATCCAAGCTTATTTTCATCTAAAAAATTACTTTTTGCCTTGACAATTGCCATTTAGAAGGGGGGGGAGACAGCGGGCTGCAGATACAGCTCTATGCGCTCCGACATCAGCGCATGAGAAAATAAAGGGGGGAAAGTGCACAAGTTAAGTGGCTTATACTCTCCAGACTCCAGCATGGCATATCCTCAGGGCTACTTGTACCAGCCGTCCGCTTCATTAGCCCTGTATTCGTGCCCCGCGTACAGCACCAGTGTTATATCGGGACCCAGAACCGAGGAACTTGGGAGATCCTCTTCGGGATCTGCGTTTGCGCCATATGCCGGATCTACCGCGTTCACCAGCGCCTCGCCAGGCTACAACTCCCACTTGCCATATAATGCAGACGCGGCGGCAGCTGCCACGTTCACCTCATATGTGGTGAGTACACTAAAGGTGATTATTCAGTCTAATAGGTAGCAAAAGCGAGGGGAATTAACTCGTTATAGAACCCTTAGGTGTGTGTTGCGCAGTCGGAATCAAGCCATTGAGAAGAAATGTGCGTCACAGAAAAGTAAGTGGATAGAAAAGTAGAGATTTTCATGTCCAGAAAAGATACTCCTGAGTAAATGTAACTAATCTAAAAAAGGTCGTGTACTGTTGTGGCTTTGAAATTAATAGTAGTTTTTAATAGATTAGACAATGTCTTGCCGAAGCTTCTAAGCTCCTGACCGAACGAAACGGACGGCAGCTTACATCGCTGCGTTTCTTTCTTGTAAGTCCATTAGTTGGTCCAAATATAAAACTTAAATAGTAAAACTAAAAAGGCTAAAAACAATTTTATTTAATTGTCTCCTATTCCCTGTGAGCGATCTCTTACCACGTAAGTAATTCATATTTGTTTTATAGGCCCATTTGCTACTGCTTAAAGATTGATCGCTGTTTAACAGGCAAGGAAAAAGAATAATGTTTTTATGTTATTCTATTTGGAAAATGTTCTATTTCAGTAGCAACAGCAATAATCACATCGCGTTAACGTGAAGAAAACAAAAATTAAAATAGAATAAAAAGAAGTAAATAAATAACACCGAAGCACGAATCCCATTTCAAATATCCAATTAAGTTCAAAACCATTCCATAAACATTGACTCCATACTCGAACCGCTGGATTAAAGCCAGTGCACCCTTGCGCGATTACGAGTATGTGCTTGCGTGACCATTCGTACGCGTGTTTATGTGTGGAGTCGTGCACGTGTGTTTACGTTTGTGTGCCGCAAGTCCTTCTAAGTATTTTGCAGCAGTTTAAAGAATAACAGAACTTTTGCACACTTTCTCGTTTTTTATTACAGAGTTCTCCCTATGACCACACTACGGGCATGGCGGGCTCAATAGGATACCATCCTTACGCAGCACCCTTGGGCACCTACCCTTACGGTGATCCAGCATACCGTAAAAATGCAACCCGGGACGCCACCGCCACCCTGAAGGCCTGGCTCAACGAGCACCGCAAAAATCCCTATCCTACCAAGGGCGAAAAGATAATGCTGGCTATCATCACCAAAATGACCCTCACCCAGGTGTCAACCTGGTTCGCCAACGCCAGGAGGAGGCTAAAGAAGGAGAACAAAATGACCTGGACTCCTCGGAACCGGAGCGAGGACGAGGAGGAGGACGAAAATATCGACCTGGAGAAAAACGACGACGACGAGCCAAACAAGCCCACAGATAAGGGAGACTCCACAGACACGGAAGCAGGTCGGTGGTGCAGAAAAAAAGGGGGCAAAAAAAAAATCATCAATTTTTCATCGCAGTCTTTCCACTCAGGGTGCAAAATTGATTGCTGGTTAATGGTTGTATATTATTTATAATGGGACAATTGCTTTAAATAATAATCACCTTGAACTCCCCTCGTTTGACTTCTCAGTGGCTGAAATTGCTGGTGACGCAAAGTATTTAGCAGTCAATTTATCTTTAACTGCATAATAAGGCTGCAGCCGGTGAATTGAGCTGGTATTCGGTACAGTTGTACAAACGCTTCTTATCATCGCAAAAGCTATTTTGATACTTGAAATACATTTAATCGGTGTAGTGAATGCTCAGACTTTAATAAACTCATAAGTCATAATTATGGGGGGGGAGTTCATTTTCCTTTTTAGGCTTTTACATGTTTATGAGAACATTTTATAGCACAATTATAATTTGCAAGAGAAACGTGCAAAGGTACCCAAATATTTTTTTGCACACCCACTTTCAGTTTGCATCTGTGTTTAATTGCTTGATAATCATCTGAAACACATGCTAGAGTTTTACGAACATTTTAATGCTTATTTGGAAGTAACTGTGGTCTCCTTGTGTGTGTGTGTGTGTGTGTGTATGTGTGTGTGCTTTAGATCACAAACTTCTTAACCCAGGGGACATAGGCTGTGACAGATTTAAAGAAGAAAACCATAGCAAAGACACGGATCACCTTCTGAGTGACACGGAGTTAAAAGACCAGGAGGAGCGGACTACAGAGTTGTTGCCGGATTCTGCGAAACCAACCACGTCGTCTCCTTCAGCGATGCCCCGGGGGAACCAGCTTGCGCAACAAGACAAGCCGTCAGATTTGAGCCATGCATCGAGTACGGTCACCAGCAACGTGACCTCTGTTATCCACTCGCCCCCCTCTGCTCCTAAACCCAAACTCTGGTCCCTTGCGGAAATCGCCACGTCCTCAGACAGGTGTAAGGGCAGCGGCGAGGTGTCACAGTCTTGCCCTGGTTTGGGTCAGAGCACTGTAATAGGCACTAGCGCTTCTCCATCACGATCATCCCCTCAGTGCCCGCTCCCCAACAGCACAGTCCTATCCAGGCCTCTGTACTACACCTCCGCTTTCTACCCTGGCTACACGAACTATGGTGGCAGTTTTGGACACCTTCACAGTAACCACGGCTCGGTAACCACGGGCTCCACGGCACATTTCAATGGATTAAACCAGACTGTGTTAAATAGAGCTGAGGCTTTGGTAAGGGAGAGCCAGAAAGTCAGAGGCCAAACGCAGGTAGATCTTTGTAAAGAATCCCCTTATGAACTAAAGAAAGGTATGTCGAACATTTAATACCTGAATATTTTCCACTCACTACGGACATTTATTTATTTTGGTTGCATTAAAAAAAAAGATAAGAAAAAAGAGCAACGGTGAAGCAAATTCTGAGAACAGTTATTTTCTGAGTAAATGCTTATCCTCGTTTTTTTTTTAAGTTTTGAATGGTTAATCTTAAAATGTAACAAGAATGGTCTTAATCGCTGCAGCCGCCTGAGTCTATTTGTATTAAAGACTAACATGTATATTTAATGTAGCATTTTTGTATTTAAAATGGACAACACACTATCTTTGAAGTAAATTATGGATAAAAAATATATATATATTTGTGCAGCGATTATTTTTTTTTGGGGGGGGTGCAGTTGGTAATCCCTGATACGTGTCTAAAATGCTTAACTGTCAGTTAATCTATGCGAAGATATAATTCAATTTATCACCGTGACAGATGTTTCAACGGTAATTATTAAAAAAAACCATGGCAATGAGAACTCTGGCGAACTTGAAACAAAAAGGGGGCCTGCAAAAAAAGAAGAAGAAAAAAGAAAAAGGAAAAAAAACTATGTTGGAATATCTGACATAAAGAGCCGTTTTATTTTGGCACATTTTCATAGAGTTTCAACGAATGAAAAAAAGAACGATTCGAGCAAAACACTTACAGTTTAATCTGAGACTTGTGTCTTTTTTTCTTTTCTTGGAAATGCTCACAAGGCCTCATTTTTTCCCCTTTTTTGAGCAGACTTCTAAATGTGGACATTGATATATAATAACAATACCAAGGACCACTCATTTAACCCAATTACCTCCCGTGTTTTATGCAGAGCAATCAGGTGGTGAACTCCGTAATGAGCTCGATTTTATGCCAAATTTAGACCTCATTGCTATTTTCCAAAGGCGTGGCAAAGCTGTTAAAAGGGAGCGGCGATGCATTTAGAACATACTGCCCTATTATATATCATTAATGGAGAGCCTCTTTAATAGCGCGTTAGATGTGAAACATTAGTTTGAAGTAAAGCGAGAATGCTGTCATGCACACAGCAGATGCAGAAGGATATTATGATAGCGTGTAGCCTGTAGCAAGGCACTGCTCGCTAACTCTTCCAACTTCTGCAGGTAGGTGTCACACTTGCTCCTAATTTCAGGGGGGACTCGGCTAATCCGTCACAGAGACCCATCCCCGATCAAATGGCCTGATGGAAGAAAAAAAAGGAAAAGAAAAAAGAAAGGGGAAAAAAAGAAGTGAAGCCAATGGCCACATACAATTGTCACAGTTATTATAAGGATTATAGCTGATTTGAAGGAAATTTGGCAAGCGGCTATACAAAAAATAACAATGACAACAACAACAACAACAATAATAATAATACATACATACCTAAACGACATTAAGAACACAAATGAAAAAAAAATTACTTTTATAAAATGCAATACAATTTTTTCAAACATTTTTTTAATTTTTTGAAATCAAAGATGGAACTGTGTAGAAGAAAAAAAAAAACTTAATAAGAAGGAAAAAGTTATTTTTTTTGTGATGATGATTATATCATTATTATTATTACTAATATTATTATTATTGTCATGTATTGGAACGGTTCTATACCAAACATAAGAAGGCCCTATTTCATATATGTATAATATATGTATAATTACCTTTATTATCATTATTATTGGGGATACTGTTGACCTCTAATAGGGTGGGACAGGCTGCTCTTGTTTATGGCTGCCATTAATCGCTATAGTTTACTTTCCCCTTCTTCAGTTTGAAATCTCCCCTGAGGTTTATATAATTCCCTTAGCCTTAATGTCCTCTATTCGGGCCTTCTATTTTTAATCTGACAGAGTGTGTGTGAACAGTGATTGCGACACATCAGCCGGATAAATAGCATAATTAGGTTTTTTTTTTCTCTATATCTCTTTGCTGACCCCAGGAGGACTGGACTGTCCCATGCAATGTCCCTTAAGAGAGTAGTAGAGTTTTATTAGAAATTGCGCCGTTTTCTCAGATTTGACTGAATCTGACTGAAATGTTTCAGGGGGAAAATATAAACAGCATTTCTGCGGCATAAAAAATATCTGTGCAGATAGGTAAATACTTTAAGATCATGCAAGATGCAAGTTTG
>NW_005187426.1:4112038-4115094 GCF_000239375.1 Pundamilia nyererei
ACATATATGCGTCTATATCTAAGTGTTCCCTGATGTCATTATCAAAACTTTGTTGCTCATCCTTTTCTTTCTTTCTTTAGTCAGTAAAGAAATAAATACATATATGCGTGTTTTTGGGTGTAACCAACGTCTGTGATGACGCTATACACGTATATATATGCAATCAATTATGACTGGTGAAGGAAGAGCACAGAATTTACAGCCATTCATCAGAGGCATGGCAGCCTAGAAGGATAGGCTCTGCAACTTTGCCTGGCTTACCCCTCTACTTGAATGGCGTGTCGGTTCATTGTTGGAATTGCTACAATGTGAGAATACTAAGCAGGGGTGAAACCATTCCCACGTGTGAAAATGGGGAAAATAATCCGACAGGAGAAGAAACACGGGAGAAAGAGCTGGATAAGGTCTTTGCAGTCACACCGACTTTGTTGTTGTTGAGCGTTTAAAAGCAGCTTTGAGGGGAGAAAAAAAACTTCGGTCTTCGCATACCGTCATCATATCAATTAAAGTATTTTTTCCCGCCCAAACCGAAAATAAAGGCCCGCGGCTTTACATCTATTTTAAGGGTAGCAACTGACCCCTAATTAAAATGTACTGAACGAACTCTTAAATTTTCCTGTTTAGACGAGAAGAAGTGAATTCATTATTTACCCAAGCGTCTAAAATCGAATTATTGCGTAATTAGAATTTTGTATTACCGACAGTAAATATATATATGTATATATAGACTGGGGGAAACTGACATTTTATATCCTTTGTCATAAAAAAAAACGTAACCCTGAAATGTGCCGCTCATTATGTTTTATTTATGCATATTATGTGTGTGCTTGAGTGTCATAAGGGAGACTTTCACTGGTGACTGAAAATAGTGCTATTATAAGTCTAATGAATAACAAGAGTAAACGGTGGTTTCTTGTTTGTTTTCGACACTTTTGGGAATGGCGGGGTGCAATGAAGTGAGAGTCTGGCATCTATGGCTTTGTATCATGCTTTTCATTACTGTACTTATCTGGGAAGCCAAGAGCGCACGTTTATCATAGGGACATCCACGTAATTTAGCAGTTTACCAAATATCCAGTTTTTGTCGAATATTTAGGGAGGTTAAAAAACGAAATAAAATAAAAGTTTTAAAAGAAAAAAAATCTGTAGGGAAATTTTACAGCACAGACTAACGTAAAGTATTTTTAAAACTTTAATTTCATTTAATTTCGTGTATATCGAATGCTGTTTCTGGGATAATCTGGTGTAGATCAGTTTACCCTTCTTTAATTTGACACTATTTGGA
Organism: Pundamilia nyererei; assembly: GCF_000239375.1. NCBI lineage: Eukaryota > Metazoa > Chordata > Actinopteri > Cichliformes > Cichlidae > Pundamilia > Pundamilia nyererei. The sequence goes on from NW_005187426.1 coordinate 4,113,324, forward strand.
ACGGACCTCCTGGAAACTGCTGCTCGGTTTGGCAAGAGATTTGCTGCAGGGGCAAAGACACTGAGGCCCAAACAGATTACACACTTGCCACTGGACCGTTCTGCGAAGGCCTATCACATGCTACTGTATGTCAGACTACAAGGTGAAATCAAAACCTGTTGATACACACATTCCCAATATCGCTGAAGGATTACTCAACTGAGCAAACGGTACATCTTATAAACAGCATACTGATACAACACATAAAAGCTGGGGTCAAATTTAGCTCAAATGTGTAAATAGACACCCGCTTTACTTGACCTGCACAGATTAGTGGCAGTGGGTATGATTAGCAACACAAATTTTGCCAGATACAAATGTCTAAAAGAATGCTGAAATAAAAGGATGTTTTTATTTTATTTTTTATTTACTTTTTTTTATTTTGGTTTGGGTTTTTTTTAAGAAAACGCGGTCTTATCTGTGACTCGCAGACGGCTGCAAAACACTTATTTCACCGGATTCTCACGTTTCCTCTTCAAACTCCCTTTACCCTATAATAGCTCACAGTGGCAACCTCATTTTGCTGCTATAATACTTAAAAGAAAGAAAATACGTTTTTATTTATTTATTTTATGTTGTGATGCTTACATAACATGTCACAACATAATGGGCATTCGGTTTTTCTTTTTTCCTTAGGTGTAAAAAACGTTTTCTTGGGATGTTCAAAAAAAGCTCACGGCTATTTAATCCTCATGATTTCCTCTATGAGAAGGCTAATTAGGGACATAATATTTCAGCTTTAGCCTCTTGCAGAATCTGTGCGGACTTGAGTCCGAAGTCGACGAGGTTCACATGGGCCGTGTGTGGGACTAACTGCTTGTGAAACGACTTCATTTTTTCGTGAGCGCATATTTGCTCACCTTTGAAAGCCTCAAATTCGCGTCACTCTCGAGCCTCTTACACTTCCAACGTTCATGTTAAGTGAAGTTATAAAACGCTTTTGAACACATGGCAAGGCGGCCCCGATAAGGTGGCAGAGAGTGATTTACCACTATTTTTGTGCACTTCACGGACTGTTTTTCTATTTCTCTATAGAACTCCTCTGGGAGAGATTACACGTGTAATTTTCAGCTGTGAGATGTTTAAAGTGACCCACCCCCACCGCTACACACACACACACACACACACACACACACACACACACACACACACACACACACACACACACACACATATTAACAAAACATATCTATAAAAACATTAAGGAAAAGTGATGACCTATGAAGTTTTTGGAGGCCAGCAGTCCAGGTAAGGAGAACTAAAGGATTCAGTTCCAGTAGAAAATATAAAAAATGTGTTTAGAGATGGGTGCATTATTATGTGTCGATTACCCCCACCCCCACCCCCAAAAAAAAAAAAAAATTTAAAGGTTCCCATTCAAATTAAGTGCTGGGTAATGTTTCAGTTATGCAGAGTTGTCTAATTTTAATTTATATTAATGACCACCCAAATACATGCATACAGTGAAATACCCTTCTCTGAAAGCACCTTAACTCCTTAACAGGTCCTGGCCATTGACCACTCTGCTCTGACAGCAGTGTGGTGTGAGCTTTTGACCTTCTGACTGCAAAGGGCCTGTGTTCAGTGCCCATGTAAGGGCTCACTGGTGCTCACACTAGGGGGGTCTGCCCTGCCCTAGAGGAGGTGATGGTGACACACACACACACACACACACACACACACACACACACACACACACACACACACACACACACACACACACACACACACA
>NW_005187426.1:4115114-4131108 GCF_000239375.1 Pundamilia nyererei
CACACACACACACACACACACACACACACACACACACACACACACACACACAGAGAGACTTAGAGCGTACTTCACGCCAAACTCCCTCAGGTATGCACAGCCACAGAGCAGTAAGTGTGTGCATCCAATCTGGAGGTGGAGACACCGGCAGGTTCTTCCTCCTGTGACTCAGTACAGGTCCTGTCTGTACCTTCACATGGCTCCTCCCTCATTCTGGTCAAAAAGGTGAGCTAACACCAGTGCTTGTGTTCTGTGTCAAACCTTGCTATTTTACAAAGTGTACCATCTCACTGAGAAGTTTTTATCAATCAAATATTAAAGATATTCTTAAATTAAAGTAATGGAAGGGACTATTAATGGAAGCCAAAGGGGAGTCTATCTACTTATGATAAGGCCTTCTTTTTCCACAATATTCATGTTTTTGAAGAAGATTGATGAACTGTTTTCTTTCAGTGACTTCACAGGGTCCACAAGGGAGGAGGGGCACCAAGCTGCCTGACTGTTTATTTACATTTGCCCTTTTAAATGATCCCTTTCTTCGCAACATCTGCTCCACATTACCACACAGATATCTGTCCTAATGACCGCTATAATGCCTGCGAACACACACTTAGTCAAACATAAGCACACACACACATAGACTGCCTGTAACATTACCATTATCCACTGTTCATATGGGACACTTTACCCTCTCCAAACCACCTTGCACAACAAATGGACCTTTTCTCACTGCTCTTTCTGTTTGTGGTGAGCTTCCCACTTTTCCTCCCAATTTGGTGTAGTCTGATGGATGTAAATGGGCACTTACTTAATTGGATCAGTTCCCAAGATGGAGATAAACGGGGCACAGACTCCAACACCCCAACCCCCTCCACCCCCCACCCAAGTTATTTTGAGCTGTGCTCAATTCAGCGGTGTGTGGAGAGAACGTTAATGAGAAGGGGCAAGGAGATGCCGTTGCTGCTCGACTCATCCAAAACTCCCTGCTCCAGACTGGCCCTCACTCCCACACGATGAGAGGAAGCAAGCGGCACGGACCCCATGTGTGACAGTGTCTCAGTGCCAATTTAGCAAAAGCGCCTGCTAGTGCTGCAACTCACAAACTGTCCAATCAGGAACAACTACAATGGCTGACCTGAATTTGGTACACACAAGTAGCAGCTGGATTTTTTAATTTAAAAGACAAATTAGATGGCAACCAAATCTAAACCTAAACATGAAGAAAAATAAATGAGTTTAGTTCTTGTCCATGCTTCATGACACTTGAATGTTCCAGACATTAAGTTGATAAAAGGGCTAAAAATGGCCTTTTTCTTCCCTATCACCCATCCAAAAAATAAATAAATAAATCAAGCAGTGGCTGCATGCCAGTGGGAGTGTGCTGGCTGCAGCACCCTGATTAACAGCATGGTTTACAGCCAACTTCAAGGTAATTTCATCAGAGAGGGGCTTTAACAGATAAAGACCACCCCTAACTACCCCCTCTCTGCTAACTACTCCAACTGCATCCCTTCCCACTTGAGACGTCCCATCTAACACAGTAACTGAGAGTTGCTAATACCTGGAGCAGGCTAACATGGCCAGCCACAAACCAGGCTCAAATCATCTATTGACCTCATTTTCAATAAAGGAGCCGTTTCCAGTCTGATGAATGATTTGTTGGTCTTGCATGGAATGACCATCTGGATGAAAGGATATGCTCACTGTAGTAGGTATGTATCACCTGCCAGCTAGGATTCTCTCTACAAACGCTTGCAGTTGGCAGCTACGCATCTGCCTATGCATCTCACTAAATCTACTATGTATAAAACTAGACCTGTAAAAAAAAAAAAAAGAAAAGGAGAAAGAGCTAATTGAATTTTTCACCATATGGTCACTGTTGGCTCAGGTCTTTTTCATCTCAAGTCAAACATTAGGTTATATTGAGCCAATATGAGAAAATCCCCGGTTGCATCTGGAGACATGACAGCAGTTCATTCAGATATCAAAAGCTTTGTACCCGGGCCTCTTTGTTGCAGAATAAAGAAGAGGAATCCAAAACAAATCTGTGAAAGAGCTTTGGCTGTAGTAAAACCTCTTGTCCCACACTGCCTCCTTTTTTTGTTTAGGGAGCTCAGATTGGGTTCATAGTAGCTGCACTTAAAGTATAGAAAGATCTGATTTATTAGCTTGTCAGGGGAAGCATTGTTCAAGAAAGCAATCAAAAAGCACTTACCTAGCTCCTCTAAAATTACTGCTATTTTACTGGCTAATTTGTGTAACTCCCATGGAGAGACTGGCAAAGGGTTTGATGAGGCATATAATGATGATTAATGAATTTATTGCCCTGCTGCTCATCAAACAGTTGTATATACTCTCTCTCTCTCTCTCTCTCTGTCAGTGTATTGTGCCTTCTCCAGAGTGACAGAGAGAAGCTAGTTTTGTCCTCCTACCTGCTACCTCTTTTTGGCCGTTAACCTAACTGACCCGATGGGCATGAGAATGTAACGGATGGTCTGTGGGCAGAGTGGGGAGCACAATGGACAGTTTAATAAAAGGTTAAACTGGAAACACAAGTAAACCTGCTGCAAGGGACATGAGCTCTCAGCTTTCAGCCTCTGATCACTTTTGTGGGAAAAGCAGAGGGAAACTAGATCCCTGCGACTTCTTCTGCCCTCTACTACCACCGCCACCACAGTAACCCCATACAGACCTCAATGCACCAGCCTCAATAAGCACAAAAGCAAAAAGGAATACAAGAAGCTATGAAGTATTAGCAATGAGTCAACAACAGTCACCAAATACACAAAAGGAAGCACCTACTGTGTTACAAAAATGAAAGAGACGTGTTTGCATATACCATTATTGTGTTGAAACAAGGCCTGCTTTCACCGCAAATGATGATTAACGACTAGTAGGGCAGGGAGGGTGTGTGAGTGTGTATGGCAAAGGTACTGTGCTTGTGAAGCGGTCACTCTGGGGTCAAAAGCACGTCTACATATTTGCTAAATAAGACCAGCCCCTTCACCCAGCCTGCTCCCATAAATCTGGGGTCACACATCTCTCGACTCAACATTGTATGGGATGTTTACACTTGATTACACCACATGCCTTCCTATTCCCAGTTCTTTGGTCAACTGGGCTTGATTGAGTCTGGGCTTGTTCACCGTTACTTGCAACTATATAATACATTGCTTAAACACCACCACTACTACACATAAATACATCCCCACCCCCACCATCACCCCCTATGAGATCAGTTCCCTGGATAGACTGGATTCTGCATTCACTGATTCATTAGGTTGGTCCCTTAAATACATCAAAGAGCTTCCTCGCACAGACAATAAACCAATAAAACCAATTATAACCCATATCTTCTAGGCAATGCTGATCTCTTGGGTGTCAACGTTAGATAATGAAAGAGCGTGATGACATAAGTTTTCTGAGAAAACTCACTTTCTGTCTCTTTCTAGTGTGCTTGCTCTTCCACAGATGCTGGCTCTTCTAAGCACGCGGTGCAAAATAGCACATGCCACAGTTTCCCCCTGAAATAACATGCATGTAATTTGCCCATATATCATAACCCCAGAATTTGTAGTTAAAATTAGAAGAATATAAAGTCCTTGTAAGTATAGTGAGAAGCCAGTGCAAATATAGTGGTGCCTTGCCTATCATGTGTTTCACATTAAATGTTACCAGTTAAAGTTCTTTAAATATTCATGGACCTCCCTGGCTTTTTCTTCCTCTCTCTTTTTGATGGAGTGGATGGAGGGGTTCAAGCACAGGCTACTCGGGCTGTGATAACCCCTTTAGCTGGCATGGCGGAGATGAAATGCATTTGTCAAAAGGAGAAATTGAGATTCGCTCAGTGCTGCCTATTATTGCTTTCATTCCTTTTCCTCAAAACAAGAGACGGCAACCCAATCAGGGGAATCGGCATATGCAGATCACAGCGATAAATTTTTCATGAGCATGTTTCATCTTAAAGCAGATGAAAACGACGGGGAAAGAGGTTATTAAACAAAAGATGGAATCAACAGAGTGAAAAATGGCGTTAAAAATGAAGTTTCTAAGTGGGTGTTTTGCTTCACAAGCCATTTCAGTTTTTTGACAAGTATGCATATCATACAACTTATTGTGCTGTATACTTTATGCTGGATGGGAACACTTCAGATCTCCTGTTATGCAGCTTGGTTGTATTTTTAGAATGTAATCTTAGTCTCATCTTTGCAAGTTAAAAAAATAAAAGTTTCTTTTATTGGAAACACATTGAACCAACGGTCAGCAGGTTCACTTACATATATCAATGATAAGTCATAATTATACTGCTTGTTGCTTGTGGGAATCCTGGAATTTTAATGAATGATGCTTCAGCTTCCTTAAACGCATGAGCTCTGGTCTCTGGAATGATGGTTGTGTGTGGACCAGAGCTTTTTCACATAATATTTGCAAAAATTTAATGGTTGATTTTAGGGGATTTTTTTTATTTTATTTTTTGCTTGACAAAGCACAAACTCTTATTTGACCGTATGCAATAAATATTCAAGTTTGAAGCAAAGGGTCCCAAAATCATCATGAAGCCAATTTTAACACAGCAAATATTTATTCAAACGTATCAAAATGATCTCATTAAGCAAAATTAATAATATGTTCAGAAAAGCATTCAAATTCAAGCTTCTCCGCTATAGATGTTAAAAAGAAATTACCTGAATTGAACAAAAATATGGTATCCTACGAGTCTGCGCACTAGCAGACGATGACTCTACCGTCCTTGACCTGTTGACTGACACACAAATGCACCGACTTCATTAGCAGGTCACCAGTCAGTGCCCGAACAGTCATTAGTAAATACATGAGTATTGACACACATATAAAAACCTTGCGCACATTATGTCATTGACTAGAGCAGTTTTGCCTACAAGGCTGTTACAAAATATGAGGCTGATAATAGGTTGTTCAGCCAATTACAGGTGTCCCACCTGAAACAGTCAATATCAAGCGAAACTGTGATTCATTACCAAAGTGCATGAATAAAAATGGAAATTAAAAAAAAAAAAAGATATATTGACCGTCATAATATGCATACTTTTACACAGCCCTAGTTTGTGTGCATAATTGCTTTAATGTGGGCTATTAAGACTAAGTGGATGTGATTTTACCGTCTGCCCTACATTCAGTATCTCTGCCATGATCAATACTTATGATTTGTAAGTCACCAGCCATCAGTAGCAATGTCTGCTACTGTGTAGTTAAGTGGCTGACCTTGTGAGGAAAAGATCCTTCCTTGTTCTTGAGATTATCAAACAGAGCACCTATGCTGTGGGTATCAAGGAGAAACTTTCATATATTTAAAAGATTTAACCTACCACACATGAGTGTATATGATCACAAAATATGGTTCTGTGCAGCCAAGTATGCCAGACATAAAACAGTGTGTCTTTTGGAATAATTAATATTCTGAGATCAAATACAAAAATTAAAGAATGCAGACAGGAAGCAGAATGTAACTGTGTGTGTGTGTTTGTGAATGGGTGAGTGGGGGGGGGTTGAGATTCTGACCGGCTTTCTGGCTTATACATTCTTTCTTAATAAGTGCTTGTTTGGAGTGCTTTTCCGCGTATGAGATTGACACAAACACACATATACAAACACACGCTTCAGATTAGACGTTGAGCCTGAGTGACTTAAACAAGAAAAGATAGCTCTTTGTATGGTGACAGATGGATAAGCAGAGCTATCTCGGGCTGTAATCTTGGAATAGTTTGAGACACTTTGTGTTTTGGCAACAGACGAACACGATATGTGATCTTCCCCTGAATGAATGAGCAATAGTGTTTTAAGAGAGAGGGATCTGTTTTTGATTCGTGTTGTGTCATGTTTTTACCGTAGGCGATCAGAAACCAACATCTGGCATGATCACTCCCAAATCCAAAGGAAAAAAATGTCACTGTAAGATAATACACGACTCTAAAAATCAAAAACACCACAGGTAAAGAGCTGGATTTCTTGCATATATTTCAGGTCTGTCTATCTTCTCTTTTTTCAGACTAAAATATGTCTTTTCACATTTCTGAATGTATGTCAGATCATGTTTAGGCAAGTGTAAATACTAAGCAATAAGTACTAATCAGTCATAGGATCTGAGGGAGTTACACCAACTAGGATGTACTTGCCTGCGATCAATAAAGAAAACATCAGTGAGGAAAAATCCCCAGTCTCATTAGTATTAGCAAATCTTAACACTGGTCAATCTGCTGCTAATGAAGATATATACTCAAATCTCCTGTGTGCAACTCCTCTTGTGTCTGTCCACATATCTGCATGTGTACTTTGCAACAACACGCATGCCTGTTATTTAAAATTAACACTTGCTGCTATGGATATTTAGCCATCAAACACATTATTTCTAAGTTGCGTTTAAGCTACAAAAAAGTATTTCTGTCTCCCTAATCTCTGTGTCAGGCATATATGTTATCCAGTCTGAGTTATTTGCGTATGAGCTTGTTCAGAATCTCATGTTTCCTCCCAAGCTGACACTGACCGCAGGCATTTTTTGACCAGCAGTTAGGGAAAACTTTTACTGAATTCTGTCTCCACACTCTGTATGGATGAATGAGGCGGAATCTAAAGAGAGAAGGACCAGAGGCACCTAACACAGCACAATGATCAAGTGCTGGTAGCATGAGTAGCCAGAGTACACAGAGCTATTAGTTGTGAGTGATACGGTTGAAGTTACTCCTGTGAACTTTGCAGTGACTCGACGCCTAGTACTGTTGGTGGGGGGGTTCTTGGGAGCAACCGCTTAAGTTGGGGGTGTGGGGGAGGGTGTATGGCCTAACCGTCGATATTCATCCCAGCAACCACACAACTCCCCTCCTTGTTTCCAGTTGGATTCCGCTTATAAGTGCTGCCATTCTTTCCTCCATTGAGTGCAAGCTACACGTGCTTGTGACCACACTCCCTTTCTCTCCTCTCTGTCTTTCTCCCTCTAACTCCCTCTCCACCGAACCCGGTTATTAACACAAACACTGGCTGACACTTGTTTGTGCTTTTAATTGTGTCTGGATGTTATGTCTCTTGTGAACACATACATTAGCATTTCTCTGGAACAGTATAATCACTCCTTCAACCACAACGCCATGCAGAGAAAGCACAGGAAATTACCACATGCAATCATGTTTGCTGCACAAGCACATTTGGCTTCGCTCAGCTCCTGTATAGTCTGCAGAGGCCTATAACTTTGTGTTGGATTGTGAGTAAGCGATCTTCGGGATGCCATTAAATTTCACCGTGCATTCCCGAACCTAGTGCCTTTAAATGAAATAACATGCGTTTTTGTGTAGTAATGCCAATGCTGTCAAACTTTTTGAAGGCGATGGAATTAAATGCAAAATATGGATAACAATAGAAAATTAAAGATCCATTCTGCCTTGATAATTAGTCAGAATTTATTAACGGTCGGCTTCTGGTAACAAGGACAACAATCTAAGGATGTTCAGGCAGTGTCCCTTTTTTCCCCACTGGCAGCCTCCTGTATGATCATCAAAGGCTTCAACGTATCAGTGAAATGATTCTAATTGTCAGAACACATTTAGAGTTTCCTTATTTTTCCCTCGCTGATATAACACGACCCACAAAAAGAAAACCTCCCACTCTTCAGGCCTCTCCACATACTGTGAAAAAAGCAGTGGTGTGCCAAGGATTATACTGTAAAATATGCATGTCCCAATGAAATATGTATATAGCTGGGTGTCATCAATGACATGGCTTCTACAAAGACTATACTGGGTACGCAGGAATGCATGTTTCTCTGATTCTGTTCCCTTGACTTTAATGGGTGTAGAAACAAGAAAAGGCTCATCTGGGGAAATAATTAAGCCTGACACCAATGTATTTGGTGTGCATCTGAACACGTTTTACAGAGCCACTAATTTACCTTTTTTGAATAACTTCTAGAATGGCTGTAAAAAAGCATGCAATAAATGGGCTCAGTGCACCAGCCAGCATTGTTTCTAAATTAAACGCCCCAAATATCTTTAGGAAATAAGACTGTTTTCCAGCGGATGAGGACCTAATCTCCTCAGTCATGGTGGTTTGAAGGGGAATGTTTTCGAGTTTTAACAGGGTTGGTTCCAGCATTCCCACCACCACAGCAGTCTAACTGCGAAGAGGGGCTTCTCTTCTCTTCTCTTCTCTTCTCTTCTCTTCTCTTCTCTGTGCCAACCAGAGGGAAGGAAAGTAAAATAGGTGAGCTGTGAATTACACCGGCGAATACACTAAGGCCCGCTATCAAAAAAGTGTAAACTGCTGCAGTTGATCAAAATGCATTTATTAAGATGGCAAACATATTATTTGCCTATAGAATAGACAATCTTCTAAGAAGAGCATAAAGAAAAGGCTGTTTTTGTATTCATTACAAGAACAAAGCCTAAGGCTGTAGGGCCACTGGATAATCTCCTCATGACTCAGACTCCCACAATCAACACAAAAGCATTAGACCCACAACAGTTTGACAACAGTCAAGTACAAGAGGGTGCAACCAGATGGAAGCAACGTTAGTTAGTTGCCTCTAGCTGCTTGGCTTTGGGTCTCAGGTGTCTGCTTCTCTACAGGTATGTGTTACCATAATAGAGTAGTTAAGAGGGCCTCTTGTCAAGGGCCCTTCCCTCCTGTCTCGGCACACTGACTCCAGTGTGAACAGGGATGCCTGGACAATTTAGCATAGTCTTGTTAGAGTGAGTATTGCACAATGGAAACTGTCATGCGGCTTGTAATGTGTAATTGAACTTGGAGCCATTTTGCTTGAGAATAGTTAGACTCAGCTCGATTAGATTTCACTTGGAAAAGCCGACAGAGATCCTGCACACTGTTTGCTCAAAGGCTCAATTTTTTTGAGCAGGCCGTAAAGGCTGAGAAGCACTTCTTGGAGCGGCTTTTCCCAAATGGCTACATGTCCAGTGCAGTTGCGCCTTCCTCTTATGTCCTCAAAACCACAATCTACCCCCGCCCTCCAACCCCTACATTGCTTTCTCGCAATTCACCCCACCCTCGCTGGGACTGTTTTGTCCTCTGGAACTTTCATTATGTGAAAAGGATAAAAATACAGCGCACTGTGAATTTATGGTTTTGTCAGATTTGCCATTAAAAATATGAACTTTTTCAAACATTTGCTCAGAAACCAGAGTAAGAAAACAGGCCGACCATTGAGTTTATACAGAGTCACCGCAACAGCCTATAGTCGTCCTTATAGTTTCTTCGTATTAAGGCAGACACCTCAGGATCTCTACACACTCATACACCAACTGCATGAGTGCATATTCAAATAAACATTAAAACCCTACAATATTTAATAAAGTTAATAAAGATCCATGAGTGCATAAGCATTCACTAGCAGATGGAACCATGCACATATCTGTACTCCCACACACACACACACAAATACCACACACAAATACACAGTTACTGTAATCCATTACATCCTCTTGGATGTGTTATACTTGTTTATTGACTTTGCCAATTTTAAAGGACAGTCCGTATATCTTATCCCCTTCCAGTATAAACCTTTCCTACCGATCCCAACCTCAGACACTGATGACACATCCCTTTAAACACCCCTTTCTGTTGCATGGACACATGACTCAATGTTAATGACAGTATTGAGTGTTTTATAGAGAGCCATAATTATAATCATCTAAACCTCCATTCTCGGGAGTTTATGTCCATCTCCACCTTTCTTACTCTTTCCCTCTCTCTTTCTCCATGACAGCTGCTTTTCCTGGGAAAGTGCCTCTTTTCTCAGACGATAATCTATTGCTGTCCTCCCATCGCTTACATGTAGCTACATGGTGAGTCAGTGCTGTAATTCCATCATTAGCTGGATAATGTGTGTGCAGTCTGTGTGTTAAAACTCTAAGTGCCAGCTTTGCTGTGACCCCAGGGCAGCCTGTGGGTTTGACTGATGCCAGTCTACCCAGCAAGCGTCATTTGAGCTCTGTAATGGGTTTTGCCCAGCTCAGTTGGCCTAGACTGGCTTTTGGTAGCAGGACCTTCATACGTGTGTCTGAACTAAACACCAAAAGTTTGAAAGTAACGATTTAATAACCATAAACTGACACTGGTACCAAAAGTAAATAGTCTTAGAGTACTTTAGCAAAGTGGACAGAATATATATTAGATTTGATCTTTCATTACATGGCTCTATGCACTGGATCCACGCGATAAAAGAGGACTCACCCTTCACCTTTTTTCTTTACTTGATGAACTTGTTGACCGTTCTTGGTGACTCGTCTCTGACACAGGATTCACACACGGTAACACCCAATCACCTCCAGCCACTTTCTCCACAGCTCGTGGTTGTAGAGGGAGCATTCACCACAGACCCTGCCAGAAACAGACACCTCTAAATCAAAAGTGGAATTACAGTAAAACACGGGTTGTATTACGCCAATACCTTAAGATACACTGAAAGACACACAGCCAAATTGATAAAACAGGTCTCAGCTCAGTCCCCACCTGTCTTTTTCCAATAACAAACCAACACAATTAAGTTCTAAACTCCGCCATAAATCTTCCAGGACGCATGTTTAAAGAGTCCCTTCAGGCAGACATACATTTGCTTTTGATTGCAGTATGAGGGAAAAAAAAAGACAGCAGCTTGTGTCTGGGTGTGAATTTTTATGAACAAGTCATAAGCGTTATATACAGTGCATGCGCATTTGTGCGCTGAAGTTACAAAGTAACACAAAAAGGTAAATGTAGAAACAGCCCATGTGGGAATGCTGTCACAGATTTTGAAATGCATACAAACATACACCCAAGTTCACATGGACTTAATTTACGCATGTGTGTGCGTGGGTCACATTCAAGCGCCGTATTCAATCACAGATGAGCTCTTACCAGCCCATGACAAATCTCCACCTGTGTGTGGGATCAGTGTAGTTGTACATGTGGGAGCTCGCCCTGATCCCACAGTGTCTGCACTATCACCTACCACCTGAGGCCCTGCCTGACTGACTGATGGGAGAATTTCATCTGACAAAAAGCATCAGTGATTGATCACCGAGGCTCACCTGAGTCCCTACGGGGGGCCCAGCGTGCCAAAAACTATAGGCCCCAAGAAGGTGCACCTTTCCTAGACTTGTCCACCTGGTTCCCTGGGGCAGATTCCCCTAGAATCTGTGTGGTCATCACCACAGCTATGTGTATGCATGCTTACGACTGCCAACTTCATCATACCAAACTAAAATGTATACAGCACACCTGGGGTTAAGGGAAATTAATTAGACACTAAATCATTTATAATTTGAGACAAGTGTCTTTTCTGTTGATCTTGAAAGAAGCCCACTGATAAAGCAGGTCTCGGAAATAACCCTAGGCTATTATGGTGACTACGCCTGAGAAATAGGTTTTTGCCTCATTAAAAATAAATAAGCCTATTTTATACTGAACAAGAGCGAGCCAAATTGTGGTAAGGAAAGTACAATTAGCATAGAATCAATCCCTTTCTTCACATTTCATTTTTTTCTCTTCTCATTTTGTTACCGCTTTATTTTAGCACCATAATGAATACTCAGAGAGGAACACACAAACCATGAGATTCTTGGAAGAAAGCAGCAGACAAACCCCCATCTTGCTCATAGCTATGTCTGGATTGCCTTCTGCGCTGAGATAGGAGTCAACATGTTTAGCGACATCAAAAGAAAACCTGATACCTTAAGTATAAGAAGATTAACACTTGCAGTGATCTTGAGCTTAGGCTTCTTCAGGACTTTCAACAGACTGTGCCAGAAGGGACAATTACTGATGAATTGGCACCAACATCTCGTAGTTATTTAACAAAATCTGGCACAGTGTATAAGCTCTCGTCCTTAAGACTTCCTTTCAAGTCTGGCCCCGGTATCAGAAGGCTAACAGATTGGGGAATGTGACGAGAGCCGACAGCAGGGAAATCTGCACGAACACCGAAAGCAGGAGGTGGGAAAAAGAAAACAAGTAAGCAAGAAAGAATGGAAAAAGACAGACAAAGAAGCAAAGAAAGAAACAATCATATCTCTCTGTAGACATTTTATTTCCTGACTTTGGGGCTGTGTCATATCTCACACTGGATATTTGTGGTTTGTCTATGCTCACTGGTATGCCTGTGGGTTTTTACTGTGTACCTCAGTGGACTCAATATGACAACTTTAGGAATGTGACATTGTGTAAAACTCTGAAAACAAATGCTGACAGTCTGCCAGAGAGCCTCAGATGCATGCAAGGCATGTACATGTTGAGAGAAAGAAAAAAAACACACGTTTGAAACATGTTTTCAACATATAATTGTTTGATACTGTATTATTTAATGATTATTGAAATAATACTCTCTAAATGAGCATTTAATAATACTTAAATGTCACAAACCTGCAAAATCCAGCTACAGCACACCTGTAGGAGATGTTATGTTGCCACAAGCTTTCTGCTAATCCTTACCTTGAGCACCATGCACTCACCACAGGACTTTTCGGGGTTTAGGGAGTACACTGCTCTTTACACATATATATCACTCCCTATTAATCCAAAGTACATACTGTATGCTTGTACCTACAACGATTTTGTGCAGCAAATGTAATCTGCCTGTCAGACAGGATGCCAAAAGAGGAAGCAGCACGAGGGAGTCATGGACAAACCCCTTATGCGAACATGTCTCCTTCCCTGCAGGAAACTTTGACAGCACCCAGGCTTTTTTAATTTTTTTTTACCTCTACAACACGACGAGGCAACAACTTCTGCAAAGGCTTTTGATAACTAACTTGTAAATTCAACTTTTCTGTTTTTGTTAAACTGCGATTTAACAATAAACACTGGAAAGTTAAAGTTCTAGTGGTTAAAAATAAAACAACCACAAGTTATAAGTTTGTTTTTTACAGTTATAATTTATAAAAAAAAAATACAAACCACATGGATTAAAACTTTTAGATTAAATATCAAACAACACAACAGTTCGACATATGCCTGAAAAATTCATTATGGTAGCAGATTGATATAAATTGATATAAATTGGCAGAATCTGAGCTCATCACTTTAGAAAGTCGGGAGTGACGAGTAAATATCCCCCCAGAGCCTACATGTGAATGTTGAAACAGCAGGCAGCAGCACAGGGCAACACCAGTACGGACATGTGCTGGTGTTGAGGGAGGGATAGGCAATTTTGCAGCCAAAAATAGGTCACCAAATTGGGAGGATGTGTTCGGTGTATTACGTGATGAGAGTGAGGCATGGTGCATGTTGAACACACTGTTCAGTTTTCCGTTTGTCTGTATAAATGCATCATGTACTTACCTCTTCTCCACACTTTTCCATTTCCTTCTGAATATCGCACTACTTACTGCATTGGCACTGAATATGTAATGTGTAAGCAGTGCTGTAAATTAGTCGCACATGAACATAATTTCATGAACACTGTTGCCTTGTGTGGGTGTCATCTGTCATTCTTTGTAAGCAGCTGGTGCATGTCCAGTTTTTAACTAAAAACGCATGCTCTAAACCATCATTTTTGCAAGATTATTCATAAAATTAAAAAAAAAAAAGAATGATTGTGAGTGATTTATTTCTACTTAAACATGTTTCCAGTTATTATGGGCTTTAATAGAGCTGAATAGATGCCATAGCACGTTACGTGTTGTAAAACTCACACTCTACATTTCTTTAACAAAGCTGTGAGTGATCCATCGCAGAACTCCAAGACATGGTAAAGATAACAGGTGACAAGACAAGAGGCGCCAGTTCGTTGTTGGATCAAGAGGCTGCCTAGGGATACTGTGACAGACACTGGATTCTGACACATCTCCATGGTACATGGGGAGGAGCAGGAAAACTGAGTGATTTGGCGTTGTTTTGGAGAAATTCCCTCTAGTCATTGTGCTCTCTCATTCTCTAACCCTCTCTGGTGTGACTATGACAGATAGACAGAAGAGACGTGACCTGAAACAAGCGGCTGTTTGATCATCTCCATACTGCTTTCATTCTGTCACAGATCTTTGCAAAATCACTTAATATTAAAAAAAAAGTTTCCAGTATTATTAAAGTGAAAATAAGCTCACTGGCGCCAATGCATTATACATCAATAACTCTGACAAAATCTATTTTGTAACTAAATAGATGAGCCAGAAGAAGAAAGAGAAATTGTGATAAGTCTCAAGAAGGGTATAACACAGGATGCACATGTCTCAGTGTGTGCTAGTGTGCTAGACACGGAAGGGGAAAAAAGATTGTTCTAGAAAAAATATTGGAATTTTGTCAACGTTGCAAGCCAACCACGAGATGTGTGCACATATACATGTAGATTTATGTGGACAAATTTTAATTAAAAGCCACGAGGCTACTTACAAATTATGAGGCACTGACTGGTCCTCACAAACTCAAGCAGCTAACATGATTTTAAGGTTCAAGAAAGGGATATAGGTGCTGGCTCTCGTTTCAGATTAAGCTTGCATGGTGTGTTTTTATGGAGAGAACATATACAAAAAATAAATAAATGAAATCTAAACCTTTTTTTTTTTTGCAAAGGCTGAGGTGTATCTATAGATTCACCCAGACATACACACACACACAACGTCAATGCTATTGCAACACCTCATAAAGTTAGAGACTGCCCACACCCAAACAAATTTAAAACAATCAGAGGGTTTGGCAGGAGCAGACTGCTGTAGTCATAACTCTGGTCTCAGTGACAGCTTGCCCTGCTCACCTCATCTGTCTGGCCTCTATAAAGACTAGCCTTCTGGACAAACTCAGACCGCCCCTGACCTCTTTTCACACCCTTCCTCAGACACACCTAGAGCCCTTTTTTATGGATGCCTTATATCCTAAATCACTATGGCTGGTGATAGACTTTGACACAACTTTGAAAAACAACTTACATTATAAAACAGTCAACACATTTTAGGACACACAAAATGTAAATCTTTTGTAATGCAATGACATTATTTAGATAGACTGAACTTCTACAGAAGTAGCAGAGCAAGTTCACATCCCAATTCTATAAAAAAAAAAAAGAAAATCCTGCATGCCAGTGACAGTAATAAAAGTGCAAACATATCTAACATAATTCCCAGTAAAGATAACATTGTATCGTTTTGTTGACTGATAACACAGTACATAGTGAAGGCATCCAGCACAGTGAGGTCAGCAAAAAACAGTCTGACGCATAAACACTGCAGCTGAAAATTGTTTCTCTTTCTTCATGCGACATTTGCATACAGCCACATGAATGTGAAACCACCCATAGGTCTACAAAATCACCTTTCAATCCTTCCATTTCTGACAGTCACAAACCAAAACATTTGAAACTACACAGACACATGCTGGGACAAACACACTTACACACACTAATGCATGCCTCTCTGATTCTCCTCCACTGCTGTACCCAACCACAGACGACTTAGCCAGGATTTACGCAGCCCAGTCACAGCGTCTCCATTAATTGCTGAAAGTGACACCGTGCACGGTTATTACACGATTACGACATGACAGCTCTCGTTTTTCACCATTAAGAAGCAGACGGGCCCTTGCTCAGCTGCAGCAGGGTGTCAGAACATGGAAGTGAGCCGGCAGGAAGACAGGTTCTACAGCGAAGGCCGAGGCCGCAGCATGGGGTGCTTAGCTTGCTCATATATTGGCACGATACAGGGCGCTGTTAAAAATGTTTCCAGCTTGAAGAAACTGGATATAAATGGCTGAAAACATGTTCAGTTAATAAGAACAGCAAAGTGACTATTCAGGTACACTTACATAAAAGTTACAAAAATAAGAGTCAGTGTCATTTTTTCAGTCCTTCATGGTTATTAGGGTAATAGGAGAAGTAGCAGCAGTAAAAGTAATTGTAAACCCAGCGGACATTTATGAGAAATAGTGACTGTATGTCAAGCATTCAGCAGGGAAGCTTGGCATTCATAGTTGTCATTGCCTTGACCTGATATCTACCACTTCTCAAACATCAGTAAAGCAGATCTGTCTATCTGTCTATATATGTATGTAT
>NW_005187426.1:4131128-4141795 GCF_000239375.1 Pundamilia nyererei
ACACACACACACACACACACACACACACACACACACACAAACACACACGATGGATGGATGGATAGATAAACTACTGTTATGCTTTGTCTTCTAAATTAACACCAATGAATAATGACTTAAACCATAACATACAGTACACCTGGCTCTACTGTCCATGTGCATATTCAATCACACAACGTAACAGTCCACTGAGGTACAACTAAGTCTGTTAAGACAGTCTAATGGCCATGATAAAGAAAACTAGTGTCTACTGTTCCAAAGATTTAAAGAATGTATTTTTCAAGTGGGGCAGCAAGAAGGTCCTGAGTTCGATTCCTCTCCCCGTGTTTGTGTGGGTTCTCTGCGGGTACTCCGGCTTCCTTCCACAGTCCAAAGAATGTAAATTGCCATAAACCCTGACAAGGATGAGTGGAAAACAATGGATGGATGGATATTCTTCAAATACAAAACATAAATGCTGAAAGTGAAAACTTTTTATGTCTTTGTGGGGGGACAAGTTCAATTTGACTTTGATGCCAAAAACATGTTCCATTGTTTGAGATTGAATAAACATGTTTTTCTTTTTTTAAAATTAGATTAAGTCCCCTGTAAAGTCCTCTCCTTTTGCACCTTGGTCCTGCCTCATAGGTGGTATAATGTGCCAGGAGAAGTGAGTGGAGAAGCCAGTCAGGCAATTTAATCACTGCAGTCTGCTCACAGCATCACAGAATGTCAGCATCACAGGCATGTTTATTGCTGCTATGTTACAAACAAAAACCATATGATAAACTAAAATATGACTTAAAAAATGTTATCATTTAGGCTTGGTAGCATGGAGATTAAAATAACTCTGCGTATTCATGTTTAATATCAAGTAAAGGCAAGTTCCTCCCTGAGTCCTACTCCCTGGCACAATCTTACAATCCCTAATTGTAAGATTGTATTGATGAACAGGCATCAGTTCACTGCCCCACCACGTGCATCTCCAAAATGTTTATGCTTTCCATTAACAGTTTCCAAACAGATGCCTAAATTCTCTTTTTTTTTTTTATAGATCTCAATTTTTTCATTCAAAGTAGCATACCCACTTCTCACGACCAGTTTTGTGTGATTAGAAATTAGGCCCCAGAATTCTGTTGTGGATGTTCATGATATCCATTTGCAAGATTTTATGCTCTGTTTGGCCAATCAGTCTAGTTCTTCTCAACTCCACCTGTATGTTTAAGAACTGATAAAATGCCTCTGTAATCTTCTTGAATGATGGTGAAGAATAAACATCTAAACTTTTAAAACTTTTGCACCTCCCATAACACAAGCTGCCACAAGTTTATTAAAGGGTGCAAATCCTTCTCCTTACAGACAAGAAGTGAAAATTTTCAACCCTCAACCACAAGTCAAATACTGACATGGACACAATAAATGTAATTTTATTTCATATGCCATGCAACCCATCACTATCCCACAGTGATGGGGCATGTTCTTAACTGTGTCAGCACATTCACCAAAGATATGAATTCATAATTGCTACTTCTTTGCCCACAAAAATAAAGAAAGAATGAATGAAAAAAAGAAAAAAAAACACAACATTGCCATTTCATGGAATTGTTAAGGTACATGCTCATCTGTAACTACAGTTATGAGAGAAAATAGATCCAGACTGTGGTTCTACTAATTGCCCACTTGAAGTAAAGACGTCAAAGGGGTATGGATTTTCTGCCAGGGAAGTCGTGTGTGGCTGTCCCTCTCCTGATGCAAGAGCGGATGTGAATTATGCATTACAAGGTATGAGGCTGGTAAGGAGCCGGAGCTCTGGGAATTTAAAGGCATTTGTGTTTGTCACACAAATCAGGAAGTCTCGCTGCGCTCAGAGGCAAATCTGAACCGATGGCTGAGAGAGGAGGATGACACCACCATTTCCACAGAACTCAAGCCTAAGAAGGAAGCAGATGGAGAGAAAGTGTGTGTGCGTATGCAAAACTGAAATAGAAAATAAAAAACAGACAAGACGAAGAGTTTAATGGAGTATTTATTACAAAGGTTTAAAATGGTTAGTTTGCTAAATAAAAAGTTGAATCACTCATTAGGAATCACTTAGGAATACTGGGATGTGGGCATGAAGTTCAGCAGTGAACTTCCCTAATGTTTTGGTGAGCAAATTGAAAGTATGTGTGAAATTACCTTTTTGTTTTTTTTTGTTTTTTTTAAATCTCTGGCTCACCCTCTTGCCTTTTTTGTTATAGTTGGAAATAGATACACACAATTCAGAATTTGCTAGCAGTTTCTCTCATGTGACCCTTAGGTTCACACTAAATACACTATAGATTAAAGCCACTGAACTCTGCTCAGGGGGCAGTTCTCTTCCTTCCTAGCATACCACAGTCCTCTGTGAATTGTCTGTCAATAAGACTGTGTGTGTCAGTGTGTGATCAAATCTACACAATTTACTCATAATTTACCCATGTTTGTGTATTTATGTCTTTGCAGAAGATCTGTCTCACACAGTCTTGACGTGGGGATTGGTCTTAAAGAATCTTATTTGGGAATGAGCTGCTGGACAACTGGGCATGATGAGTAGGGTTGGGCTGTTGCCCTTCCACCGATGCCGATACTGCTGAGGTGCAGATAGAGAGGAAGCAGATCACAGTCTGAGAGACTGCGTCCAAACATTTTGACCTTGCGTGAGCACAAGGTTACTTGAACTTGTTCCCAGATTTAAACTAGCGACCACCTTGAAATGTAACTCCACACACTATAAATAAAATGCAGTGCTGTGCAAAAGTCTTTAATCACCTCTCACCTCTAGATTTTTCTAAGAAAATGGGAAGTTGGTGAAGCAACTTGCTGAAACATGAGCAAACATAAATGAAATTGCAGTATATAAGGTGACAGCAGTTTCTAATGAGTTTGAAAGTGATATTTGGTATAATTAGTTCATCCTTCAATACAGTATGAACTGTCTTAAACAAGAATTCTTGTAGTTTCAGGGACAGTAATAAGGTTTTGATGAACAGTACATGGCTCAAATTTAGGCCTGCCATTTCTTCACTACATGTTATGTGTTATCCTTGGCATTTAGCTTAATAAATGGGGAGAAAATTTGTGTTTTTGTGACATGTGTTATATGTAGATGTATCGGTGGTTTATCTATTGAGTTAGGTGCCTTTTAACGCTTAAATGAAAGCAGCTTTAAAAAAAACACTTTGAAAGACCTTCAGAAAGCCTGGAGAACTACTGCTCAAGACCACTTTAAAGGTCCACTTTATGGCAAAAACTGGCTCATTGGAAGCAAAATATGAATGAGCAAAAAAATTAGAAGTGACTCACAACTTTTGCACACTACTCTGTGAGGTCTCTGACCACACTCAGATTTATTAAGTATCTAAAAAATAAAAGTAAAACATGGACAGCTTTATCTAAAATGTTTAAACAATGTGTGACAGCTAACACCTATGAAATTTTGCCTTCTTACTTGTATTTACAAAAAATGTAGGGCATGGTCAAAAAGCATGAAACAAGCTCCTTTACTCCTAGACCTGGTATAAGATATTTGCTCAAAGCATTAAAATTATGACATGAAATACCACAGTAGGTACTCATTGTTTTAGCTTTATTAAATGTTTTGTTGCCTTTGCTACTTTAACTCCACAATTGCACACATAAACAAAGGGGGAGGGGGGAAAGCAAAATGTTAAAATGGTATCCACTGTAAGGTCAAAGCTACTGGAATTGTTCAACTATTATTTCCAAGAGTATGAGTTTAAAGCAGCTTCTTACCTTGCTGCTGACAAGGGACTGCATGTTATTTAAGGTAATGGCATAAAGGCGTGGCTACCAAGCTGAAGCTGGCAGACACATACCAGACCTTCACTTAAAAGGCCATGTCAGAGGTTAAGTAGTCATGGAAAAGGAGGCAGAGATCCGCTGCTATAGTTATTAGCCAGCATAGTTTCTCTTGTCAGCAGGTGGGAGGTGGTGTGCGGAGCAGGTGCTGCTCTGGGCCAGTGATCACAGCTGAACCTTAGGCTGTGATAAGCCCACTGCCACTTAAATTACACCCACAGCACCACTTTGACCCTGCATGGTTTGTATGGTGTGAGAGAGAGAAAGTGAGACAGTTGAGGATACAACTGCGAGAAATAAAAGCTGAGATATGTGGATAAACATGCATATGGATGCATGGGTTTTCTTCTTTTTTGGGCTAGATTAAGCAATAAAAACATTTTCAAGTGAGAAAATAAAAGATTCACACTAAGCATAATCTAGCTGAAATTAAATCATCACAGAAACCAATTTCATGCAAAACTCCCAGTAAAGGCAAACTGATGGTATTGATGCACTATACTGCCAAAAATATCCACACGTCTGGCTCCACACACATATGAACTTTCTTGATCTACAGGGTTTATTATGATGTCAGCTCACCCTTTGCAACTATACCACCTTCAGCTTTTCTGGGAAGGCTTTCCACAAGGTTTGGGTGTGTTCAGGAGAAATTTTTGACCATTCTTCCAGAAGTGCATTTGTGAAGTCAGACACTGCTGTTGGACGAGAAGGCCTGACTCACATTCTCCACTCTAATTCCTCCCTAAGGTCTTCTATCGGGCGGAGGTCAGATCTCTGTGAAGGCCAATCAAGTTGTTCCACACCGGACTCCCATATCCATGTGTTTATGGGCCTTGCATTGGTGCGTAGTCATGTTGGAACAGGAAAGCTTCATCCCCAAACTGTTCCCACATTGTTGGGAACATGAAATTGTCCAAAATGTCATGGTATGCTGAAGCAGTAAGGCTTCCTTCCACTGGAACTAAGGGGCTGAGCCCAACTCCTGAAAGATAAACCCCACACATAATTCCCCTTCCACCAAACTTTACATTTGGCACAATGCAGTTCTCCTGGCAATTCGCCAAACCCAGATGCATACATCCGATTGCCAGATGGGGAAGCGTGATTCGTCACTCCAGAGAACATGTCGCCACTACTCTAGACTCCATCAGCAGCATGGTTTACACCACTGCAGCCAATGCTTTGCATTGCACTTGGTGATGTACGGCTTGGATGCTGTTGTTCGGCCATGGAAACCCATTCCTTAAGGCTTTCTAGCACTCTTCTTGAACTAATCTGATGACCACATGAAGTTTGAAGGTCTGCAGCAATTGACTCTGCAGAAAGTTGGCAACCTCTGTGCACTATGAGCCTCAGCACCTGCTGATCCCGCTCTGTGATTTTACATGGTCTACCACTTCATGGCTGAGTTGGTGTTATTTGTAATCTTTTCCACTTTGTTTTAATACCAATAATAGTTGGCTGTGGAATATTTAGAACTGAGAAAATTTCACGACTGGACTTGTTGCACAGGTGGCATCCTATCAGGGTACCATGCTGGAATTCACTGAGCACCTTAGAGCAACTCCTTCTTTCACAAATGTTTGTGAAAGCAGTCAGCATGCCTTTGCGCTTGACTTTATATACCTGCAGCGATGGATATGATTGGAACATCTGAATTTAGTGGGATGGGTCAGTCAATACTTTTGGCAATAGTGTATTTAAGATGTTTTGATTAGATTCACAACATTGATCATGTATTGAGTAACAAACTGCATGAGTTTAAGATGCATTTAAACACTGCATCTTAAAAAGTTGCTGCTAGCCAACGGGTGACTGAAAACATACAGTAAGCCATCAAATACTAAGGAACATGAATAAACAGCAACATGTCAATCTAGCTAGGACTTGAGCCTGACAATACAGATGTCAACTGCTTTTAAACAGGTGGTGTCAGCAGGGAAGTTGGACAGTACCCTTTAGTGGACATAGTATTAGAGCTGGGCGATATGAGATTTTTTCATATCACGATATGTTTTTTTCATTTCAGGCGATAACGATATCTATCACGATATAAGCCAAATAACTATATTTGTAAGATTTAAATGTGCCGTTGCTCACAAGTAAAATGTGAAATAATCAGCAACTTGTTTTGATTTAAATATTTATTTCCCATAATAAGTTCAACAGGGTAGATGTACTTAAGGAACATGAGACTTTTTCAGATAAATAAAGGCAAATATTGCAAACTACACAAAAGGCAGCCACTAAAGCGTTTAAGTTTCAAAATAGAACAAACAAAACAGACTAAATTGTCAATTCCACTTAGAAACAAAATATTAATTCTAAAAATAAATCTTAGTTTGTTTTACAGAAGAACAGACAAAACTGACTAACTTTTGTCAATATCAAATAAACTGAGAACTAAAAGGAAATTCTCAATCTCTCCTTGTTGTATAGCTGAGCTTTTCAAACAGTTTTAACAGTTACTTTAGTCTGACAAAAGCCGAATGACGAATTAGCGCTTCCAGTCAGAGACTGAGGCTACGTACACGGGTATTTTTGAAAACGGAGATTTTCCGTTTTTGTTTTAAAAAATAATCTCGTCCACACATAAAGGCAGAAATGAAGGAAAACGCTGCTGTGAACCTGCCAAAGCAGCAGGTGGCGCTAGATTCCTAACCGTGCAGAAATATTGGCCAATCAGAAGTCTAGAAGCCTCGGTGGGAAAAAGTAAACAAAGCTGCGGCATAGAAGCAGGACCGAGTCGTATGTGTGGAGGGACAGTAACTGTGTGTATATGTAAGCATTTAAACACTGCAGAGAGTAGAATTAACAGTAACAGTATTGTAGAAATTCATTTCACCGAAACAATAACGTGGCGCACAGTGTGACGCATGCACCAGTTTATTGTATTTCCAGACTTGCTTTCGGCACAATTTACAGTGCACGCTACTCTGTTTTTTGTCAGACTTGAAATAGCCGAAATACCTTCACACTACGGAACTTCTATGGTTCTTCCGTTTGACAATCTCTCCGGCATTGGAACCATCATCTGTTTTCTCTTCGGTCACGCTCGGTTGATTTTTCTAGTCGGCACACTCATTTCCTCCATTACGCGCTGGCTCCATTACCCGCTGGCTGCTTCCCAAACAAACACACGTGCGGCTTGGCACTTGTGCTGTACGTAACAAGTCACGCAACATGACGCTGCGGCTGTGATTGGTTCGGCTCTGCGCTACTTAATTTGGATTGGCTGACCTTTTTTTTTTTTTTTTTGGGGACAAGAGCGGCGAGGTCTATCGCGATAGCTTAATTTCTCTATCGAGTAAAAGTTATATCGCGATACATATCGTTATCGTTCTATCGCCCAGCTCTACATAGTATGCAACGTCAACACTAATAACATGTTTAAAGGGCCTTTTGTTTAGTTTTTACATTTTTATAATGTAAAAACTAAACAAGAGATGACATAGTTTTTTTAGCGAATGGCCAATATTAGCCAATACATCAGCTCCACCGATGTACCAGTCAGACTCTTCAGAAGAGTAAAGGTTAACTAAAACTGGGAACAATTTCATTTCTCATTCATTCTTTATGACCACTTTATTCAAATGTTGAAGAAAGCCTTTTCAAATTCATTCTATAGGAGTCTAAATTTTCCTACTTAGTAGGGTACTTTTAATCTGCTAAATTTACTGTTTTCCTCTGCGTATACAAACTAAGCATTCCCTGTATCTTTTCCAAATAAACTGCTACGGAGTTTCACTGGAAAAAAAAATCTTCATTACTTAATAAAACTCTTATTGCAAAATACTTGCATGGTTGTAACATGAAAAACTTTAAAGCTTAAACACTTCAATTTGAAGAAATAGTTTACTATCTGTGGTTATGACATTCAGTTTTTGACAAATGGTTTTTATGGTTATAAGGTTATTTTCTACTACGTCGAGTTATTCATGTACAACAGAGAATCAGAGAGAGATCGCCAAACATCGCATTTGTATTGAATGAGGGAGAAGGAAAATACATGGAGAGCATAGAAATGTGGGGAACATATTGTGGAAGAGCAGACAGGCAAAGCTGAAGCTGGAGACAGATGACCTTATGATCTTTTTCAAAAGTCAAAGTAACATTTGATCATGTGGTCAACCATGGATGACTAAGAGGTGTAAAATTTCCTTTGTGGTAACATCATGGCCTTAAAAAAGCTTAACTGTGCACATGTATGTGCAAATACTTAAAGTCCAGTTATGATTGACAGCTTTGAGTATGTCTGTCAGTTTATGGTCCCTCTGATTCTTCAAATTCTTTTTACACTTCAAAAATCCACCTCATTGTTGAGGATAAGGGGGTGGATAAAGGCTGCCAATAAGAATGAAAGATGGAAACCTATGAGGTTTTGTCAAACAGAAATGCTCTTCCAGAAACTCGTATCAAGCACAGATTGTTTTATTGGGTTTTTTTGTTAGTTTTTTTGTGAATTCAGTGTTGTCACATTTTAACGACATTTTGTGAAGAAAGTAAAGTACGACAAAGGTCAAGCTTAGGAACTGAAACCAGCAGAATAAGAAGGTGAGCAAAGTGCAGGGGTGGATGCATTTTCTTTATGATTACCCGTTTGTTAGCTACAGCCCTTGAGATCCCAGTACTAGAAGCACTTCTAGCAAACCAAAATCATAAACAAACAAAAAATGGTAGTAGAGACGGAATGAAAGTGGACAGAGAGCAGAGGCATGGATAGCTTTGAGGATTCGGCGAGGTGAAGTATCGATCATACATTGACAAACACAATAGAAATTTTAGATGTGATGTGAGAGGCCCCCATCCATAATTTATCAGCGAGCCAAATGTGAGTGACGTGGGGTGTGGACAGGGGGGGGCACTAAGTATTGATTAGTGGGGGGAAAAATGCAAAGAATAAGGGGAGCTCTAGAGAGAGAAGAGTTGGAGGGGATGCAAGAAAGGGAAGGAGGGTGGGGGTTGCAAGGGGATAGGAGGGTTGTAGATGGAGCACAGAAAAGCCATTAAGGATGGCAGTGTTACCAGACCCTGGCAGTGACTGAGAGTGCACAAGAAAGAAGCGTGAAGATTGGTGGAGCGAACGAACGAGAAAGAGGTCACCCCCCACATCCACCACCACTACCACCCCAAAACACCCCCTTCCACCAATCAATATGACCATGTCAAAACATAAAATGCATGCTTTTGCTCTTAAGTAAAAGGTGTCTAAGATTTTTAAAAGCATTGATTCAGGCATGGGTCGATGGAAATCAAGGCATATTTTCCTGTGCAAAGAGGGGTAATAACACTCAGCTGATAACAGCACAACAGAGGGGACTTGGCTGTGTCTGTAAGGAGTGCACTGGTCAGATTACAACTCTCCACTCCGCCGGGAGAGGTCACAAGAAAGGGGCAGGTCAAGGATTTGAGCTCTTGCTACTCAAACTGGTTCTGAGATTTGTCTATGGGGAGGAGGAGGATGAGTCGATGGCACTGGACTTTTACTGGAGCATCTGCCAGAAACATTTTACACATTAAAGTGAAGAGTATCTAGACAAGAAGTTCTCACAGGCTTGGTCCTGGGGGATATGCACCATCAAGCACAGCCAGACAGATTTCTTTTCTTCAGTGCTAATGACACTGAGCCAAACACATTTAATGAGAATTATTTTGAATGATATACTGTTGTTTAAACATGTCAATCATTCTACCTTGAGGTGATATTGCTGTACTATTCTTATCTTTGAATTTCAAGCTCAAGCTCTCAATTATTACTTGGGTTGGAGTTTACTCTAGGCCCTGAATTAAAGTCAAGCACGGAGGGGAAAATGAATATAAGTCAGAAAGATTCTGAGTGGGTTCAGTGGGTAGGGAAAGGTTTTTTTTGTTTTTTTTCCTGTAATGTGGGCAGCAATGAGGCAAAGGGAACATACACACCACCATTCGGGACACAGCACTACCCATGGAGAACCAAATCCAGACGGTTAAAAAAACAAAACAAAACAAAAAAACAAAACAAGATCAGAAAAGGAATAAACAAAATCATGTTACATCATCACAAATAAAACTAGTACCCACCACATGAAGGCACTGCCAATTTGCCTTCATGCCCCTTATTGCTGCACCACTTAGCACCCCAACCACAAAGTAAACATTAAAGACAATGTCACTGTAACAGCAATTAGTCTTCTCCCTATGTGACAGAAACACAAAATGAGCAATGATTTACTGCTGTAAAAAAGAAAAAGAAAAAACAAAACAAAACAAAGAAACACAAGAAAAAAAGACTAACAAATGGCTGAACAGGACAACTCACTTCTTCTGTAATCATCCACTGACCTCTCATAGGTAATAAAGCAACTTTTAATTCAAAATACAGTTTTATATGGGAAAAAAGATTGAAATTTGGGTGGTCGCCCTTTATAGAAAGACTCCTTTGTGAGCCTTCCACAGCTTTCAGTGCATCTGCTGTTTTTAGAATACAGAAGACCAAAACTGCCCAGCAGGACATTTTGGTATGGGCAAAAAAAATGGTACAATGGCGCAATGTCAAAAAGCAGGTAGCACAAAATTTCCACAGATGGTTCTCCCTAAGGATATAACAGAATAATGACTTTAAAGTTTAACAAAGAAGTAAATTTTTTGTTAGTTTGAGGTAGTAAAATATTCAAATTGCAGATGCAAAAATGCATTTGGACCTTCCAGGAAGCAATCTAAAAATAGTCACCATGATCGAAGGTATACAAGGACGACCTTTAAGGTTAGACTGGCCCAATTTAAATATGTTTTTGATATATTTTTTTAATGGGACACTCGGGTAAAGAGAGGGGCTGAGCTGTCAACTGATCACCACCTGGTGGTGA
>NW_005187426.1:4143680-4145491 GCF_000239375.1 Pundamilia nyererei
CTGGGCGCCTCCTGGGGTTGGTGTTCCGGGCATGTCCCACCGGGAGGAGGCCCCGGGGCAGACCCAGGACATGCTGGAGAGATTATATCTCTCGGCTGGCCTGGGAACGCCTTGGCCCCGGATAAAGCGGTTGAAGATGGCTGGATGGATGGATGGGAAAATTCAGAGAACCTCAACAGTGAAACACTGTCGTATTAATGTGGTATTAAATATGCTTATTGTTTTAAATTTAGTATTAATATAATAATTATTATTGTTATAGGTACAGTCATGGAAAAAAGAAAGTATACCCTCTTTAAACTCTCAAGTTTTATACATAAGGCCATAATTAAATAATTTGGTCCCTACAATGTCGTAAAATTAGGTAAACCTCTGGAACCTCTGGTAAAAAGGACTGGATTCATTGATCGATCGATTGAAAGAAAAAAAAACAAGTTCTGTCACTTTGTTTATCTGTAGCATTCAGATATGTGCTAACACAATGTTCAGACATGAAAAAACAATTGTTGGTGCCCATCAACCTGGGAGGAGTTCATCATTCTATGGTATAAAAGATTATTCACATGTGGAAAACGTCAAGATAATTTCATGGACGCCATCAAATAACAACAGAATAGCTGAAAAAGAAAAGAATAAATGTGTTCAATGTCCCACTTACATCCGGGCCGCCCACATGAGTGATGGAACATTTCTCTCACTGAAAACACTACATCCACATGAACAGAATCAACTTCTTGGGACCTTAACTCTGTTGCAGTTTGTGCTAAAGACAAAATTCAAATGGTTTGGAAAGAGGAGAAGAAAATGTTACAGAGATATTCGATGTATCACAGTAATACAAAGCATTGACAAAATACTGCTGTCTGAACACAGACAGAAAAATCAGCTCTGCCTAGAATTGACAGAGAGTATATCTTTTTCCCATAACTGTACTTTGTAGTTGTTTTGCAAGCATTTGCATGTGCTAAATGTAATTTATATTTAAAAGTATAATGTCCTTTACAAAATGCAAAATCTGCCTTAAATGAGATCATCAGTAGCTTACTTATCAATCTCTGATACCGGTAATGTAGCTTTCAGTAATTTGAACTAAAAATTCTTACTTAAAAAGGTTTAACAGAGGAAAAAGTCTTATGATGTAATCAGGTACAAACTGATGTAGTGAGAAATTAGAATGATAGAAAATTGATTTATATATTATATGAAAAAAGACAAAAAAAGATTACTTCTTGGGTCTGTAGGTATCACATTTGGTAAAGTTTGATTTAAAAAAGGAAAAAAGAACTTGTCTTTTTTTGCTATTAACCTCCTAGGACCTGGCATCCACATGTGTGGACATCACATTTTGGGTTATTTAGACTAAAATACTAAATTTTGCTGTACATGGGCCTGATATCCACTTACGAGGACATTATACTGCTACTGTTCTATCAAAATTTTAAACGAATATCCTCATATGTGGCTCTCATTTTTCTTAAAAACAAAAATAAGGTAAAAAAAAATCTGGTAATTCTTTGTTTTTACATTCATCGGGCCCCAATATGCCCAAATATCAAAGAGAAATTAAAAATGCATGTCATGGAAGAGTTCGGGTCTTAGGAGGTTAATGTTGTCAAACCATGTTTTATGTTATCAGCACAGTCAAGTGCCAAGTCAGTTACCTGTTTATTTTTATACTCATTGTTTTTTCAAACAAAAATTGTCAAAAATGCACAAAATACATTTTCTCATTTCAGTGTATTGTTTCAAGAATTCTTCCTAACATACTGTTTACAGATTATTTTGCATTACATGCATTTTATATATATATA
>NW_005187426.1:4147122-4171658 GCF_000239375.1 Pundamilia nyererei
ATATATATATATATATATACACATATACACATATATATATATACATATATATATGTGTGTGTATATATACACACACACACACACACACACATATGTGCACTAATGTGCAAGAATATCTTTCTAAAATGTATTTTGTGTTGGTATGATTTATTCTTAAGTGCATAAAATAGAACTCATTATCTGCAGATAAAGAATATTGTATAAAATATTGTATAAACAAATATTTAACAATTTGTAAAATTGTTACATAGCTAAAATCTTCAACTACATTTTTTTTCCAGTTTAGAGAAGTGCATGCTTGATAACAATATTGTCTATCAGACTTTCAACTTAAAGGTTTGACCAAAGCATTTCTCTGACATATTGTAGATACTGCAGGCAGCAAACAGATTGGTCATTTGATTAGTTTCATCCTGATTGTGTGTGATCTGTTGTCACTGTAACACATGAGAAAGTGGTAAATGAAAGCTGGCAGGAAGATAATCTGGTCACCTGATCCAAGCTCGGCGGAGTCGATGACAGCCGTGCTGTGCCACCGTGTGTCATATGATGAGGGGGCCAAACGGCAGGTGACTGACTCACCCACTCTTAATGGACAGATGACCATGCCACAAGGAAGACGCAGGGGGGGGAGAAAAAAGGCAGAAGAAGAGAAGGCAAAGGTAGATGAGATTAAGGAGGCAGAGCAATGGCTTTCATCTGATACTCCATTTTGTGTGATTCTTGATAAAAGTGGGTCTGATGGGAGGTGGCAAGGGAGGGAATGAGGGACAAACCAGAAAGAGCAGTTACTGTGTTTTACACTGCAGTGGGCTCTCTGCTGGTACTCCAGCGACACTGTGCGAAGCCAGCAGGTATGGAAACACTGTGTAACACATCGGTGTGTTAGTGTGATCGAGGATCTGTGTGAGCATTGTGTGCGTGCCTGTGTGTGTGTATTTAACAGCTTGATCAATTACTTAACCACTTTCCATAAAGGAAACAGGATTTGCTTATCACGTCTCCCACCATTCTCAAATAAGAGGATACACAAATAGCTTATTCTCACAGCTAAGACAAAGAACAATCTTTCCCTTCTTTTGCTTAAAGGAGACTTCTGGTATGTTATATCAATAGCCAGAGCTCACTCTGAAGACAAAGCAGGATGACAGTTGTCAGTGCAAAGGGGACCACACAATCACATCTATATTAATATCTAGTATTACTAAAGTGACACGAGATAATTGCCCCAAATAGATAAAGGGCCATGCAGCACGCTAACACCCTCATAAATGCAGATGTTATGCGAATGATTTAATCACTGGTCTAACAGATGTTTTTAGGCTGCCCTTTTTCATTAAAAGTCTGCTGCTGCAGATAGGAATTAAAGATTATTCCAGGAATTAGGATATGAAAAGCATGTTAGCTCAATTAAGAAAATTAAATTGTGTACATTAGACAGAGAGAGCCTTGTTCAACCAGCAGTGAGCTTTTGCCGGCAAGGCCGGGGCATAATATAATCAAAGAATCACAGCTTAATTGAAATGCACTTAAAAAGGATCATGCTGACAAATGCGATTTTATTGAGGCGCTAATGTGCACACCTCCTGCAAGTCCTCTTTAAATCCAATGAAATTGAAATATCCTGGGCTGCTGACCGCATCCTGATACAATCAGTCAGCCAGCAGCACAGCACATGCAGAGAGGAAGAACAAGATGACAAAAACACAGGAAGCAGGTAATCAATTTAGAACAAACACATAAGGGCAGCATGTCCCACACTGTTCTATTCTCTCTCTGCCCTCTCAGACACACACAAACATCACAGGATGTTGGGTCTACACAGAGATCAAAACAAATGAAAGGTGAAGTGTAGATCTCATCATGGACTTATCAGCTGTGTCCTGCAAAGGTGTGTCTTATTCATGACATGAATTGTAGAGATGTTAGACACTTTGCATTTAAGTGAAGGCGGAGTAATCATGCATATTATATGCACACACCCATAGAAAACACATTTATACATTTAATGCTGCACATAAAAAACACAGCAGCAGACACACACACTGCTATGTGTTTCAGCATACATATATTATCTGCATTTCGTTAATCATAGGGCAGATTACCTCACAAGCTTAATGGGAGTCTCTGTCCCACTAAAGAACAAACATGCATATGTGTCGTTATGATTGTTTGCAGTACTTTAACCTAAAAGACAAGTCAATAATTAAGCTCCTACTGAGTATGTAATTAGTTTTGTATACCTTAGATTTTAGTATTTTTCATTCACATAAGAACTATATAGAATCAGTAAAAAATTAAGTTTAAAAAAGTGTATTTCACATTATTATTTGCAACTCTCAAACTATTTTCCTGCAGCCTATTTTTCTCAGTACAAAAGAGAATATATTAGGTTGAATTATATTGGTAGCTGCGGCACACAAGCACATCTTTCAAGTTGAAGACCATGTAAATGAAAATAAACAACTCCCTCCCTTAACAATTTTATTTAGTAGTAGCTGATGAGAACATTGTACTTGAATTGCAAACACTAAATACCTACACACTTTTTGAGCTTACGCTATGTTTCACAAACAAGCCTTTGTCTCCACATATGTATGTAAGCAAACAAAAATAGACAAAACAGTTGGACTGCTGATATGGAAACAAAAAAGTAATGTGTTTGCTATTTTTCTTGCCATTACTGGGTTTGCTGCTGAGCACAGTTGTACTCTCTAAGGTAATTCTCAAGAGGAGCCACTAGGGGAGCTTCCAGCCTCCTTTTGAGCAAATATGAACACACAGTGTATGCAAACACAGAGAAACGTGCACATACATTCATGCACAGATATTGGATGAGACAAAGGGGGAACAGAGGAGATGAAGAAAGCGATCCTCTTAGTCAACAGAGAAGGACTTTACCATAAAAATGAATAATGTTCTCTCGTTTTCTAATGTAATTATCACTGTGCCTTTTAGTATCCAGCCATCTGCATGTACTTCTTACAGTTGACAAGGCATTGTGACATGTTGCACAAACCAGCATGCTATTGTAGTAAAGCCTAGTATAGCAATGGGAATACTCTGTGCACCAAAGTACAGAACACACCTCCATTATGCATTACACATCTAAGATATTTAAGCTCTTTGTAAGAGTTAAGTCTTGGAGCCGTACCGTGTCATTCTGTGGGGGATGATAGGGAGCTTTAGTCATGTCTGTATTAGCAGGATGACTTCTAAAGCCTCTGGGATGGAGTGTTACAACCGCTAGCTGTACTCAGTCCCTATGTTGATATCCAAACTCTGCCTGGCACTGAGCACCAGTTCAGAACCTTCAGTTCAGGCCTTGCATTAAAGTGGAAGCTTCACCGCAGGGGCTGACTATTCTCCAAATACAATCAAATTAATCTCTACGTTTACTCTGAGTCAAAAGAATGCTTCAACAGTCGAGTGGGTGGACAAAGCCAAGGAGCATGTCTCCAACTTCTGTTTTGTGCCCAGGGAAAAACAGGCTCTAAAACATTGTTGTGCTTTACAAAATAGTCTTAGGGAGGGAAAGTGAGATTTGAGACCTGTGAATATCAACCGACACGAATTACTGGACACGTGTCATCTTCAGAAGTGGGAAAAGCAATGTTTTTCCATTTTGGAGCAGGAGAACATGGTTCTTGTTCTAAGATAAATACCGCCCATCTGTCTGGTGCTGTATGGTGGCGGTGTGTATATGCCAACTTCGGAGCCCTTCAAGAGACACTTAGGTCTGTGTGTATATTTTCACAGTCTGATTGAAGTAAAACACAGCCTTTAATGTATCATTTCAAGTGAACACAGGGCCCAAATGAAAACACACACACCTACAAGCCTCACTTAATTGAAGGCTACAGGTTTTCACATAGCAGACAGTTTTTTTTCTCGTTTTTTTTTCCAAGGGGGGGAAAGCACTTTTTGAAATCAATATTCTTGACTTGTTTTCCTGCAAATTAAAGCTGCCATTCTCAGGCTGATGTCACGGGGGACCAGCACTGAGAAAAAGAGAGGAATAAGAACTGCAGCAGTAAAGTTTTATATTTCAGGCAAAAAAAAAAAGATTGAAATGCAATCCTGCTTTCTCTCAAAATGAGTGAAAGTTAGAGAGAGAAACAGGAAAACACATACACCAAAAGGGAGCTAGATTCTATTTCTGTTTTTTGACAACATAGAAAATAATATTCAAAGGAAGAGATGAATAAAAATATCATAACATGATCATAATTTCAAATGTTCTTTGTACATTGCTCTTTGAGTCATAGCACTATATAGTGTCTATTACAATGACTTTGTGTTGACATACTTTCCATCCATGGGAGAAGAATCTGATTGGTACAAGTTTCTCCTTCATCTTCCACCTCAATAACATGCAATTGCCTGCTGTTAGTCTACATAACATGCAATTTACACACAAGACTGCACTCTTCTAACTGTGTGCTCCAGTAGACCAAGACTGTGTCTTTCTATAAAAACAGATATACTCTTCAGGAAGCTTTGTAGTGCCTAAAAACCTCAATTAGGTTCATCAATATTTGATGGAATGACTCTGATAAGGTCTACTTGCCCCCGCCTCCCCCGCCTTCAGTGCCTCTGTGCTGGCGTGATGTCTTTAATTGCTGGCCCAAAGCACTGGAGACAGACAAGACCATGTTTGCTCAGTAATGGATGGCTCTGTCCCTAACACAATATTGAGACTGGCTGTTTTGCAAGCACGTCTGACACACTCGTGGCCTGCAGTGAAAGTAGAAAAAGGAGAGGGAGAATCAGAAAAGTGATGTAGTCAAGTGAACACCCATTACATCATCCAATATTAAGTGCATACCGTATTTTTTTGTAGTTTGCAAAAGGACAGAAAAATCAAAAAACCTTTAATGATTCTATTATCTTTTAATTTATTTTTATCCATAGTTTCTTATCCACATCCACCAATAACAACAGAGGATGTCACTGTGCCCAAGTACAACAACACAACAAATTCCAACCAAAACTGTTGCACACACACAAAAGGGGGAAACAAGAACTAAGTCTTCGCTAAATGTGAAGTCTATAATACTTGACTAAAGTCAAGTAAACAGTAAGCCATACTGGAATTTTTCTTCATCAAATTTAAGATGGAATTTTTTTGTTGTATTATAATAATTACAGTGTAGAAGCTTTATAATTGTGACAGGACTATGCTGACTGTTTTCTGCTGTGTTTGGGATTCATTTAAGGTCAAGTTGGAGCAATTCTCCTCTGTCTCAGGTGGCGATGAGCCGTAAAGAAAGGTGAAGTGAAAGAATTCTTTTCTTGATTTGATAAAAACAGCTAGGTTACATCATTCTAAGTATAGGAATATGAATCCTTTACCACAACACCTATAACAAGTCTAAGCATGTTGACAAGTGATATTTTAACAACTGAAACCCACAGCCAATGTCTCACATAGCCACAGCTCTATTGTTAGGCTAGTATGATTTTTATTCAGAATTTTTGTATTTATTGCATGCCTAAAAACATTGTGACACTGATTTAAGAATATACCACTTTACTCTTAATCCTCACCCACCATGTCTTCTCCTTATCATATGTGATACTTTTACCTTGGCATGTGGAAACTGCATCAAATATATTACCCGCACACATCTTTAAGGACCCCTGAGTTGTCCTGGGAGGTGCCTTTACTGAGGGATTTCTCTTCATTGACTTCCTGGGTAAATTGATTTTAATAGCCAACACTTGGGGCTTTTTCTCACGGCCTCCTCTTTCAGCAGCGGCAGGCTCCGTCACGCCCTGCCATATTTCTCCACTCAGGACGTCTGGGCTATTTTCCAAGGCTATTGGAATAAGAACTGACGAATCCCTTTCAAGGTCCCAAGGAGATAATCTCCTGTCATTTCTGATTTGCATAACATTATTTAAAATTTAATGTAATGGCATTAAGCTATTGAACACCCTCCCTTTTCTGTGAGCCCACATCTGTTTGCACTGTGTGCGTATGTGCACAAACTTGCGCATCTCTGTATGTGTATTTAGAGAGACACTGTGGGGACTCATCTCTGATGGGGGTGACAGGAAGACCCCTTCCTCCCACTGCTCCTCTCTCTCATTCCATCTCCATAGAGCAACCCCCACCTTCCAATCTGTCCCAGCTAACACAGAACACAACCACACTGCACTGATATAATCAACAGATAGCTCAAAGCAAATGAAAGAGGTATCAGATCTAGCTACACTCAACCTCTCTCACACACACGGAACAGCTAACAAAGCAGTGAGTTCCAAAGTACAGAGCCAAGGCATAGCCCAAAGGACAGAAGACCGGATACCATTCCATTTGTCGGATCTGTACGTGTCCTACTTAGAAAGCTGCAATGGGACTCAATTAGGCTGGAACCAAGACGAGCTGATAAATTAATTTATTAATGAACACAATGGAATGAAGGATGAAGGGATGAGCTTGCTCATTTGTTCAGGGCTGGCTAGGCCAAACAGCTCCACTACAATACCAGGCTTTGATTGGGAAGGAGATAGGTCAAACCGGGATTATGCAACGGAGCCTTTAATAGCTTTGTGATGGTTTTGTGTGAGGAACAACTCCATAAACAATGATCTTTAATTATATATATATATATATATATAATATAGTATATTAAGTGTTTTGTTTAGTCTACTATGTAGTCTTGCCTTCTTTTTGTCTTTGTAATCTCACAAATCATCTGCACATGTAACACAGACACATTACTGAAACCAACAGATATGTCGGTTTACAGCCAAACAGGCATATAAATACTCTATAACAGTGACGATAGATAAGAACACACACACAAACTCACACA
Source organism: Pundamilia nyererei (assembly GCF_000239375.1). Lineage (NCBI taxonomy): Eukaryota > Metazoa > Chordata > Actinopteri > Cichliformes > Cichlidae > Pundamilia > Pundamilia nyererei. The sequence continues at coordinate 4,153,947 of NW_005187426.1, forward strand.
CACGCCATCTCTATTCTCTGTGGTAGAGCATCTTCCACACATTAAAAATAAATTCATTCAGAGTCAATTTGGGGAATGTTTGGTGATGCAGGGCAGGAATATCATCTAAGCAGTGGGAATTGTAGATTGCTCCCTCTCTCCCCAAGGCATTCTCTTTGTCTATCTATTTGGTGTGATTAAAAATACAATGATGAATGCATATTTCTTCCAGATGAATAACTTGAAGGGCTTGGCAGCAGATGAATCAGGGAGCAGTGTGTTGGTAGACAGACTAGCCAGGTCAGATGGATTCACAGTCAGATCCTCTGTAGGCTGGACTTCCTCAGCAGGGAGCGAAAAAAAAAAAAATGAGGAGGTCATCTGGACAACAGTCCATAGAACCACATAGGGCTGGATCTGGTTAAATTCACATCAAAGCTGCAGGAAAGATTTTTATGTGATAGTACGATCTAATCACCCGAAAAATTGAACTTCTATTCTCAACTGTTCTCCCATTCTCAGTCTTAAGTGAACTTTAAAGAAATTTTAGTTAAAAAATATAAAACATGGAAAAAACTGTCACAGGTGAAAACGTGGCACTACCACAGCTGTACTGTACAGCTGTACATCCAATGCAACAATTCGCTGAACACTTAAACGTATATAAGGACTCGTCCACATCCATACATTTAGATACCTCAGTACCAAACATATGAAACATAACTCTCCCCAATGACTGGGGAGCATCTGAACTTGAAGGGGAGTGTTTGAGGCTCATATCCCCAGTAGATCCTGCTCCTGGCAGGGCTACTGAGCACCCTCCACCCCCATCCCATTGCCCCTGCGAACCAGTGAGAGAGGAAGGCCCGCCTCTTCTTACATGTCAACTTCAGACAGCATGCCTCTTGCTGCCTCAAAGCTTTGATACCAAAATAGTCCAGGAAGCCTCTGTCTTAAAAATGCCCCAGCAGACCTTGATTCTGGGGATAGAGGGAGGGAAAAGAAAGAAAGAGGTTGGAAAGAGAGAAAACACAAGAGAACTAGAGTATTACCAGAAGAAAGAAATGAAAGAAAACAAAAAGAAAAAAATTATTTGATTGCTCAACATTGCAGTGCACTGCAAAACACAGAAGTAATACTATTCAGTCTGACCAGCGTTTGCATTGAAATAATTCTGATAGATTTGTCATTGGGGGCCTGGATGAAGTAGAAAGGTGTGAAAGGCCCCTACAGGAGAGTAACACTGCTCTCCTCTGAGGCTCTTGGCTTCCAAAGATTTCAGAGCATCCACATTTATTAAATAATACATAAACAATGTTATTCATAACATCTGAATGAAAAGAATGCTTTAATAATAGAACTGGTGGTGATTTTATAGAGCCGAGGAAATGTTGAATATTGGAGAGGACAGGGTCTGTTTTTAATGATCTGCAGCTGAAGTCAGAGAGAGTGGGATGACGGAAAGAAATAATCAGACATTGGAGAGAGAGAAATGAAGGAACGGTCTGAGAGAGAGAGTGAAAGCTTAAGGGCATGTAAAATCCAATTCTAGACCTGCAAAGAAACATTACACATTTACCTCTCTATACATTCACCAACTTTATTACAAACAGTGGGTATGAGGTTTAAACTAGCTTTTAAATGAGGCAATGCATATCACATGCACATTTAGAATTTAAAATAGCTCACTACCCAGTAGGGCTGCACGATTTTGCATAAAATGAGAATCACGATTTTTTGGCTTAGAATTGAGATCAACGATTTTCTTTTCCAATATAAATATTTATTGCACTTATTAACTGCACATCAACTTCGTAACAGTTGAGACTGAACATAAACAATAAATAAACATAAAAACAACAAATGTCTCACGTTTTGTTGTTTGGGTGGTTGACCGGGACGGATTTTCTCCTTTCACTTTCTTGTCATCCCTGACATGCTCTCCGTTGTTTTTTCCCTGCTAATTTTAGCATCACACGGCACAGCTTCTGTATCACGTGGTATAAGGCTCCGCCCTTGTCATTTGTTGAGCAGGAAGAGTGAGCGCTTGTTTTCATGCAGATTACGTCCCGGATCAAAATGTGGTACAATCGTCGTCGTCTTTTTTTTGTTTTTGTTTTTTTAAATCGTTGTCATTTGGAAATGAGATCGCACATAAGTATGAATCGAGATCGCGATTTTCTAACGATTAATCGTGCAGCCCTACTACCCAGCTGGTGAAATCTGCTCTTTAAGAAAAGTCACACATGAAAATGGGACAGCAGAGAGAAGAAGAGTCCAACAGCATAACCGGTAACCAACATCCAGAGAATATATTTAGTTGAACTGGAGTAGCAGTAGGAATAATCCAGGTAGCTTTTCTGAATACTTTTTCTACTTTGAATATGAAACCCCCCCCCCCCCCCCAAATGGCACACTCCTCAGCTATACATTGTGCATGTTATGTAGATGTAAGGTTTGTCTTCCTCTCGTAAGCCTGCAGTATGCAACCATGTGTGCTTAGTAAAGTTTGTGATGAGGTGATGAGAATAAAAGGATAAATGACACGATTAAGGATAAAAGACTCTGAGTGGCCTCCTATTGGTTACTTGTTTTGCATTTTTTACCAGTCGTCAAGACGGCAGTATTTCCACTTTATTGTGAACTGCTCAGAGGGCAGATGCAAGAGCTAGCCAGTGGCCACCTTGTATGTTGCTCCATGATCATTCTGTGTGAACAGATCCATTGCCTTGTTCAAATCCAAGCTCACCTGTTCGCTCAACATATAAGTCTGGGTTAGCTTGTTAATTCAGCAATGCCTAGCGCTAGGCAGATGAAAGCCCTTGCACCTGTCAAACAAACTGCTGAAACTGTGATAAATTAATGATCAAATGACTCACTGAGAAGTGCAGTGACATTACCAAGTCCTGTATGCACCAAAGCTATAGAAATAAAGATGGAGTGAAAAGGAAAGGGTGTGAAAATGACAGAAAGAATGAGTAAGAGAAAGAAAAAGAGAAGACATAAAGAGAAAAAAGATAGAGAGACAAAAGAAAAAAAAGGAGGCGAGGAAGAATACCAAAGTAGGAAATATGAAAATTAGACTGTAAGAAAAAATAGGGGAGAAAAAAGAAAAAAGAAACTGACATCAAAACATCTTCAATGGAGAGTGTGGAGTGTATGTTTTCAAAGAAAGATGAATAGTAAGAAGTAGGGACAGCTATAGTGCCCTCTAGTTTGTAAATTATGCACAAAATAGAGGTACACTTACCATGCTACTTTATAATGGTTTAAAGCTTTTCTGGATTACAGCTCTGCTTTAACCAAATTTCTATAAACATACGGAGCAGACTGAAAAAACAATTCAGTCCAGAACTCTATCCCAGGCCTCCTTATTCACATTAATAATGTCTATGTGTATATAATGTTTACCGGATTAGTTATAAATTTGTTTATCTTGGAGTGAGATGGCAATGACATTTTTAAGAAGACAAGGAGGCACAGATGTTTGATAATTATTATTTTTCTATACAAGCATACAAAGCATACTAAAAGTAGCAAAAACAAATGTGCATGTCTGTTCTAGTGCTTTAGAAAGACCTTACAGCATTTAGGTGCTTCTTAAAGGACCTTTCACTTAAATTCACTCCTTTTCTATTATTTAAATGCTAACTGGACTACGCTCTTAAAAAATCTCACAGAGCTGTTTGCCTAGTATGTATCTAAAAGCGTCCAACCAAACTGAAACACTTGCCACAGAATTATCTGGTTTTTTGTTGTTTATTTTTTCTTTTTTACTGTGTTCCAACACCGTAGTCAACACAATATTTTGATAGAAGTACATTTTTATTAGGGACGTAGACAGAAATATTATCAAATAAACTGTTGTCAAGAAGGGTTTGTGTAAACAATGCATGCTGGCGGCTTTTGCTTCTTTAAAGAGTTAGTCATACTGTGGATACTGTGCACATTTTTATCCCTATTGTCGTCCAGGTAGTGTAGCACAGTGCTTCAGCACATCCTTTATGCAGTTATCCAGCAAACTACCAGACTTCCCCCTGCTGTTCCACGGGCCTTTGATAAGAACAGAGGGAAATTAAAATCATGAACCTGAATTATGAATCCAATCACAAGATACCCTGCAAAGGCTCTTTCACTGCGTGGCTATTTCTCCTCTCTCTCTCTCTCTCTTTCTGTCTCTCACTTTTACTTTTGTTCTTTGTTTCTCTTTCAGCCATGGTGTTGTTCATTACATTTCTTTTTCTCGATCCCACATTCTCTCTCCTTTTTTGCTTGAGGAGGATTCAACTGCAAGCACATTCCATAAGAACTAGAGAAAAGCGAGGAAAAAAGTTTCAAACGATGATAACACACAGTTTGATAAAACTGACAAGGGACTCAATTAAGGCTTCCCTGTCAAAGCATGAGTGATATTTTATTAAGTGGCAGCGTGCCATTCGATGGGTACATCAAGCGACACATCTGTAGACGAGAAGGCTGCGCCAGCCGGGTAAGAGGGACACATGTTGCCACTTTCAGGAAACATCAGTCAAACCTCACTTCATCACGTCTACTGAAAAATTAAGAGGCCCCGTTATTAGGATGCTCATTTACTTTTTCATGCACCACCCCTAATATTTGAGGATAGACTCTTGGCACCCCTTCTTTTTTTTGCTTTTATTTCGAACACATCGCAGCACAAAGACTTCTGGTATGAGCTTTTGTTACACCAGCGTCAGAACACCAAGACCAAGATTCTGCCACAGCTAAAGTGAAAAGATCCAAAGGCTTGCATTGCTGCTTTTACACATTTTTAGGACGACAGGTGTCCTTGTTTTGCAACTGTGTCAAATATTTAAGATGCGATTCTGTTTCTACGATACAATGTTCAATGTATTAAAACAATAAATGGTAGAATTTTCTCCTGAATAGATATTAAAGTAGTCATTTAAATATTTGTATATAGTAGGGCTGCCACAAACGATTATTTTGATAGTCGACTAGTCACCAATTATTTTTGCGATTAGTCGACTAATCAGATCATCATCCATTGGACATAAAACGTACAGCTTATTGCACCAGCATGCATCTGCTCTTATATAACTATCATTAGTGTTTAAGGTATGTGCTAACTAAAAGGTATGTGCTAACTAAAAATAAAGACAAGATGATAGTTTATTAAATTTTAATGAAATTTGCAGATTGTTTCGGTGAAGTTTAATAAACTCCTTGCCATGTAAAATATAACAGGACACCGGAGTATATTCTCGAGCATCTCACACTTCTGATAATCAGTTGTTTGCTTGACGTTTATTCAGCTGTGTAAAAACTATAACTTTAATCTCAGCCAAACCGATTTACTCAGGAACAAATAAAATACTAAAAAAAAGCCAAACAATAACATTTTTAAATTATCTAAGTGACTTATATATATTTAACCTGAGTAGCGAAAGACGGCGGTGGGTTTGAAAACGATTTGCAGGGAGTCCGGTGTTCTCACGGGCTCTAGCGAGCCTTGCCCCCGGCTAGCTATCGAGCTAGTGAGTAACAGACGTCTCCGAAAACGTCGGAGCGCTTTTGAAAATATGTGGTGTCTTGATAAACTGAGCAGATATTTACACAGTTACATTCTCGCCTGAAAATATGTTAAACGTTTATTTTGTGACCCAGAAAGAATAATAAGAGTAATATTAAAACTAAGTAGCTGCCGCCATTGTTGACAACTGCGCTGGGCTGCGCTATGAATTCTGGGACAGAGCTACTTCTTCTTCTTCGGGGTTTAACGGCAGCTGGCATACTTGTACATGCAGTGCTGCCATCTTCTGTTTCAGTCCGTTATTACACTCTTAAATCCTACTACTTATTCCTGCGGCTTTTGTGATCTTACAAAGCTTCAAACAATGCGTCGACTATTAAATCAGTCGTCGACGATTTTGATAGTCGACATAATCGTGACTAGTCAACTAATCGTGGCAGCCCTAGTATAAAGAATATATTTTAAACATAAGAGCCTGACCATATTTAAAACAGCACAGATTTATCCAGAAATACACACAACTGAAAATACTCTAGTGTTTGTGCCTTGGTGTTCCTATTTGAGATGAACATGCACTGGTACACCAGTTTCACAAAGCTGCAGAAAGCACAGGTGAAAAAAAGGTATTCTACTTTCTTAAAATAAAATGTATATTTTAACAGTCACTTTTATTTTAGTGTCCCACACATCTCATTGCTTTGTCTCTAACATATTTGTATTAAATATGAATTAAAACTCATTTGATTGAGACTCTTTGTAAAATGGACTGTATTACTATTCGTCCAGCAATGCGAACAGAGGATTTGACCGTAAATATTACATTTGAGGTCTGTTGTTTGTAGATATTCAGCAAGTTTCTCACTACTTTAGATTTCCGTTTTAAGAAAAGTAAACTTAATCTTTCGAGAGCACAAACATGTTGATGTTGTTAAAAAGAAATCAGCAGAGCTCTGATGTGCCTGGAAGAGGCCGTGGTGTTACAGTAAGAAGAAACTTTAATTCTAAAGTCTCTTTTGTAATTGTTGTTGTAGAAATCTTGTACTGCTGAGAAAAACTAGATACTCCCCTCCACACACACACGCACACACTTTCTCACATACTACATACATGTGTGTGTACATGGGTATACATGTTGCTGTACACAAGTATGGTTTTGCATTCGAACTTGCCTGGGATGTTTGTGTATGGTTGTTTGCATTCATCTCCACATATGCGAGTGCATGCAGGAGCTGACACTTGGTTGTACAGGAGCTCAGTGCTGACCATACATAGTCTGTTTCATCTAGAACAAAAGCTCTGTTGGAGAACACAAAAGGCCAGGTTCAAAAGCATTGCAGGCGTCAGGAGCCCAGGCCTAGATACATGAAACAATCAGTGTAAACTTGTCTAAAGCTAAGAGGGCTGTGATGCACCTACAACAATGCATCTCATGCTCAACTGCAGCCACAGCTCTGTCCACATAAGACAAGATTAAAGCTCTAGGTAGATCAAACAGTGCTGATGATTAGTGAAAAGATTTGTGTGCATGTGTGTGTGTTTTTTAATCATTGAATAATATGTTGCTCCCGAGACAATGCTTTATGTATGCTGCGCATGATCAAAATCACAGAACTCTGATCTGTGTTGCTGCCATGATTGTGTGCCAGAGTACCTATGTGCACTTGCATGTTTGAATGGAAGATTTCTTTACATGTAACAAATGATAAAATTAATGTTGCAATGGATGAGAGTGGGTATATGTGGAACTTACACTCAGTCATATCTCAGCAGCTGTCACTGGCAATACACTGATGGATTCAAGAACAAGTAATGTTGTTTTAATGAAGACAAAAGCACACACACACAGCGCTATAAATGTGTGAAGGTCTCAATCTTTCTCCTCTCCGTTATTCTTTCATTTTCTCTGCTCTCCTCCATCCTCCTCCACATATTTATGACTGATAGACGTGTGTGAGTCAATGCTTTCATCATGACTCGACTGGCTCAGTTTGAAGTGGCCTGCTGTGCTTACTGAAGTTGATGAGCTACTACTTGAGAATTTGACATTTTCATTTAGACGGTACTATTATGATTATTTTCCACCGTTGGAAAGTGGTTTTGCTATTCTAAGTGAGTTAAAAATTAAAACAGGCTTGTGTGTGACTGAACTGAATTTCAATACCTTTAAAAGAAATAAACAGAAGTTTCACAACAGTAACATCTGGCAACCATCACTTAATGACAGTAAAATAAAGTCTTACAAAACTAAGGATAGGTTTTACGTAAGCCGGTGAGGTGTAATGTGTTTTTTACCAGAGCATCGTAAATATAATCCAATCTGTATTGGCCAGGTCAGTCATTTTTATGGACTGAGTGCTGCTGTGCTAGTAAAGATTTCAGATTCGTTTAGCTTCTGTATAATGCCTACTAAAATCCGCCTTTGCCACAGTACTATGCAATCTTTTTGCAAATTTTAAAGCTAGACCAGTCTCTATACAAATTAAAAACAGGTTATTGGTACGCAAGTGAATGGAGGATTAAAAAAAAGATTGTATGATTGTGTCTCTAGGTTGGTAGCCTGGAAAACCGAGACACTGCCAGCAGCTCACTCAATAATCAATCTTTAAAGATAAAGATCAATAATAAAGATTGATATTTTTTTTTCCAATTTTAAATGCACAATGTCAACAAGGGTGTGACTATGAAAACTTTGAAAGCTATGGTTTTCACCCTTTCAAGTTAATGATCTCTGAGGAACCGAGACATTTCTGACCTTTAGAAATATAAATTTTAACATCAAGTATTTATCCTGAAAGATTAAACATTGATTCTAATCCATCCACCACATATCTTGTTAACCCTTTTTACCTTAACGTAGAACAAGTCTGCCAAAGTTTCTTTGTAGGCCAGTCAAGTTTGCATTTCTTACTTCCAAAGAAATTAATTTTACAATACAGAAACAACATCAAAGAAGAAAAAAAAAACAATAAATAAATAAAACGATGTGAGTAAAGCCCTATGTTTGACCCTCGTTCTCTTCAAATTCCTTATGGTTTGGCAAATGAAGACATAAATACACATACACACAGAATGTTTAGTCTTCTCAAAATGTGTACAAATGTATCGAAAGTGAGGTAAACAATTTCAAACACCCTGCTCTGTGTCAGTCCCACTGACAGCTTATGCTAACAGGGATGATAAGGGTGATGCATAATAGTACAATGATTTTACCCTATTTGAGGCATAGGTACAAAACGAATATGGAACAAAAAGAAAACAAACAAACAAAAGAAAAACAGTTAGTTGGTGATGTTGCGTAGCATAACAGTACTAATTGGATACAGATACATTTGTGGAGGAGAGCTTAACAGGCCTTTAAATTATGCATTAATCAAACAAAGCTTAATATGAACTGACAAGGAGCCTGGCAATCTGGCAACCATCTGGAAGACAGGCCTGTCAGTCAGGAAGAGGTGAGAAAGAGGAATGGCTGAACTCTGGGTTAACCTAGAGGGAGGAAAGAAGGCGGGAGGAGAAAGAGCAAGAAAGAGAAGGACACACGGCCAAGAAACATGGGGCAAACAATGAGAGGCGGAGGTTGAGAAAGACAGTGAGAGACGTTGGGTTTTAAGGTTACAGACAAATATGAACAATACAGAGGTTTATTTCAACACTAATAAAATGGGTGGGGGTCAAGTATCCCTGATGCAAATAAAAGTTCAGTTGCAAAGGCCAATTTGACAGCTTTGCTGAGAAAGGCCTTGTGGGACATTCATTTATCCTCTGTACCAATAGCCACATAATCCTTTTTGTGCTGCACACCTATTCAGACAGTCACACACAAATAACCACAAACATTTGCAGAACTACTTCAAAACGTCAACCAAACACAGTGATGATGTAGTACTACACAAGAACCCCTTCTTTCTTTCTCACAATAGCACACAATCCACATTCCGATCCAAGTATCCAATACCTCACTTTAACCAGACAAATAAACTTGTGGCATGTCTGACTGCTGGTTGAACCTCATGAACCCAGCTGACAAGCAGTGTTGTTGTTGTTGATAATATAGTTGTTGGTTGCAGTCGTGTGCTGTTGTAATGCTGCGGGTGTAGACCAAAAACCCACAATCAAACGGTTCTCCAAATGGCGGAGTTCTACCACCGAGCTGATAGGCTGCCATCTGCAGCTGCTTCCTGCTGCAGATGGGGACACAGTAACGAGGCGAACAAGAAGAAAACTGACAAGACTGTGATACAAGCAAGGAAAGATACTTCTACCGGCTTGTGCTGCACTTTGATTCGCTCCCTCCAGTGGTTAGTGATTTTGATTTCACCCGTCTGTATTGTACTTAGACTCCTTTTCTCCTTTAAAATCTTAGTCTGATTTCACATTGTTCTCCACCTAAGTTATGTATGACAAATGCCTGGGGCCAAATCACCATCAAAGGAACATATCGAAGGAACACAGCGCTTCCCAGCTTCTTAGAGATGACAGATGTCACTTTTGAAGTAAGCAAGGGGATGAAAGTGGTAGGGATGTGACGGGCAGCATGAGGACAGCTTCTCTGCCGCGACCTGCCATCATCAGTGCTGCTGAAGCTTAATGGGGAGAGACTGGAGGGGCCTGGAGGCTTCAATGGCCGTCTAGGGTGTCTGCCTTAGTGCCCAACAGGGGCCAAGCTTTAAATAAAAACCTATCCTACAAGTAGTGAGCACCCAACCTGGCAGCCAGTCAGCTAGCCAGCAACACTACTAGTCAGCCAGCCAGAAAGCCATCATCCCTCTGCCACCCATTGGGATGGAAGTGTCTCCCTCCGTTACACTGGCTGTTCTGCCAGTGGATTCGTCAGGGTATAGAGAGAATAGCTAATCTGAGGGAACCAGCAGCCCAGAATCAAAGGGCCACTGGCTTCTCTCTTCCTTGTATGTAGCAGCGCTCACCTGGGTACTATCCCCAGTGTGACAGAGCGAGCAGCAAGAGGACTTGGTAAACAAGGCAGAGCAATGCAACTTTCAAACAGAGAGGCAGCTAGTGCAGGGAAACCAAAACAAACTCTTAACTCAGGAAATTCACAGAACGTTTTCCCCCTGCCTTCCCCACTGTTCCCTGTGTCTTTATTGTGGCTTGATATGTCACCACTGTCTATATCTCCTACTTACTCAGGACTTCAAGTGGCTGTCTCTATTTTGCTGGGCCATAAATTATTCAGTGCCATGTGTCTTCTTAGTATCTGCGCTTTCCATTGGGTTGCTATCTTATCCCTTCTTCTGAAAGAAGGGCTGGTGCTTTGAGACAGAGTTTGCAAAAGGTAACACAGGAACTTCAGCACCGACAACCACTTTCTTAGTAGGAGCTCTTGTCAAGTACATATATTTGTTCCAGCACAAGGAAAATATGAAAAAGAAAAACAAGAAAAAAGTTGTATCTGAATACAACATGGAACCCAACAAGCTCCACTGCTGCTACTACAACAACTTGGACTTGTATCTGAGCTAAAAATAATGACAGTATTCCACATAGAGGAGTGTGTGTTTTGTTTCCCCCAGCACATGCGTGTGTGTGTTGGTGGGTGGGTGGGAGCCCAGAGAGCTGACTGTATGTAAATAGCCATATGAGACTGCATAGCATTACTGTCCAGACATTGAAGAGGTGACCTGATCCCAATTAATCACACAATCCCAGGGAGAACTGTCACATCTCATCTCCATCAGCAGTACCATCCTGTTCTATCTCCCTGTCTTGTCATCGTCTGTTCCTCCATCTCTTTTCGCCTTTCTTTCTCTCTCTCTCTCTCTTACACACACACACACACACACACACAGAATCCATACACTACCAGGCCCCTCACCAAAATTCCCCCTCCCCATCACCTCCACGCTTTTATTCAAACTCACAGGGTCTAGAGTTGACAGGTCAGCTGGCACGGGCCATGCGGTCCCCACCTGTCCCCTAGCTTCTTCCCCCAGAAGGCAATGTGCCAGAAGAGCAAAGAAAGGGCTCTTTACAGATATCTTTACAGCTGCCAAAACAAGATGCAGCCTTAGGGTTTCCCATCCCCCAAAGAGATTCAATGTTTGCATTTTACCAGTATAGGTGAAGGAGACCATCTATTCTACGGTTTATTAGTCTCTTCAATAAACCATAAAAAAGATTGCGACAAAAACATTAAACATCGGTGTGAAAGGCTGGTTGTTTTACTGAAATGTGACACGATGAAACTCGCAATGTAATGAACTCGAAACATCAACAGACTAAGTGACCGTTCTTGTAAATGTGGAATGTGAGTAAGTCTTTACAGGTCTATTGACTGACACGACTGCTGCTGTAAGTCATTTTGAAGCTTAGAGTGATGACTTTGTTGGTGTCTCACACATACACACAAGTCTGAGCTCTACCTTTGCAAAGAGCATCATTAAGAAAGTATAAAGGGAAATGTGACATCCCAGGTTAAGTATCACTTTATTTTTTGTCTTCTAATATTCTTTTTTGGGGGAAAGAAAAGTTTTTTTAGATGACCTGAAAGAGGACAAAGGATTTGCAAAAAAATTATGCAGTTTGACTCCTGTGTGACCTGAAACTGAAAAGACTGGTCTAATGAGGGTTGTCTGTCGAATCTATAAGCAACAGTGAAATAGAACACATTCCCATTTTTTCCAGACATTGATACAAGAGGAGATCAAAACACTAGGCATGTCTATGAACACTGCACAGTGGATACAGGAGTCATGTCGTAGCTTTGTCTTGATTCATCCTGATATAACCATTTTGAGTATTCCCTTTGAAAATGGGAAAAGTGGCATCTTGTGAAATCACAGAAGAAGTCAGGATACTCTGTATCACATGTCATTAAAGTTCTATTGTTTCACCCATCTGTTAGTAGACTTTTTCTTGTCAGCGTGTTCAAGCTGTTCCCTATTGTGCTGTTACAGTTACAGGACTGTCACATGAAATCTGAAGTCTAAAGAAATTCTGGGCAAAGTCATTCAAATCATTTATAACAGCAGTTACTTTTTAAAAAGTTGAGAAAAATTTTTTTTTCCTTTACAGCTGTTGCTATGAAAAGTTTAATCAATGTAAAGTAGTATTTTTAAAACATGTAAACAAAATCCGTGGCAATTAAACTTCATAAATACTCCTAACTCTGTTTTTTGAATTACTTCATGGTCTTTACCCTTTTCTTTTTTCCACACGCTTTGAAGATTTTTTCTCCAAAATCTGCAGAACACTGGAAAAATCAGGATGTGCACAAAAATAAAAACAAGAGCCTAAAAAACATAGATGATCCCAAAAGATCCAAATAATATATATTAAAAAAACGTGACTGGAATAAAACTGGAGAACTGGTATATAAACATGTGGGGACGAGGTGAGAATCAAAGGGGACACAGGTCTATAAATACCCAAAGATTAAAAAAAGATACAGGTGTATCCAACAGATAAATACAGAAAGTATGTCATATATTAAATATATGAAAGAAACCTACAAAAATGAACAAAAGATCAAAATTTCTATGAAAAATTATTAACATTTCTTCACTAAGAAGCTCATTACTTTGTAGGTACAGAGTAGAACGAGAAATCTAAGCTAGTCCCACACTGACTAATCATAAAATGCAATTTAAGTCACATTTACAGACACACACAACCTGGCTAAATTAATGAGATGCCAAGGTTGTAGTTGTCATGTCTTTGGTTATCACTCACTGTGGATACTTGGAAAAAAAAGTTCATTCCTGACCTTAGTAAGTTACAGAACCTTCTTTAGTAGCATCAAACACTATCAAATCTTAATTTTAGATGCATGCATTTTAGATGAAAGACAATCTAAATTATGACTTTCCCTGATGAGCACTGCTATTTCTTGATTGCTCCCAACTGGAAAAAATAAAATAAAAGTTTATTTTCATAAATCGCGATAGAATGCTAGCCTTCGAAGGTGTAGCGGTTAGCACATTTTCTTGGCAAGCAAGAGGCTGTTTGTTTAACTCAAGCCAAAGAAATACATCCCTTTGGAGGTGCATCAGGAAAGGCATCTGGTGTAAAACTGTGCCAAAACAAACACGTGGAGCTATCCACTGTGGCAAGGGAGCAGCTAATATAACCCTTAAGAAGGACAGCTATACTTATTGACTTCACCTAACCTGAGTTGCCACTACTTCACTTGAAGTGGTTAGAGTTAACAATCTGAGGAACACAGAACGACCAAATCATCAGAAAAAAGCATATGTTACATATATTCATGTGGCCTTTGGCAAACTTGAGGTATGCTTTAGTATTTTTTTTCCTTAATATCATTCATATTTTGTGTTTTTATTGCAGTTTACATAGAAAGATAGCCATCCATTTTCTTAACTGCTTATCCCTTATCCCTTTTAGGGTCAGGGGAGGCAAACCTGGATATCATGGGGGAAAGAAGCATAACCCACCCACCCTCTTGACAGACGTATTCACACCTGTGGTCAATTTAGAAGGGGGGGGGGGGGGGAGCTAAAGTACCTGTAGAAAACCCAAGTCAGCAAGTGGATTCAAATCCAGGACCTCCTTGCTGTGAGGTTACAGTGTTTTAGCCTTTTTTAGCCATTTTTCAGCTGTGTACATATTGAAAACACTTCTTGTAAAATTATTTGAAAGGTGTTATGTTGCAGGTATGGATTAAGGCATGGTTCATTGGTGTATGCATCTATTTACAGGGCGGGTCACTTCTGAAACTCTCTAAACTCTCCTCCTCTTACATTGTTTTGTGTGCTCCACCAATCCTCTTTCTACCATTTTCTCATGCTATAAAAAAAACTGATAACTGGATGAAAAAAAATGTAACAGTGGAATATGTATTTATCATGGCAATGAGAACCAATATAAATGACTCTATTTTAAATCATGTTAATCATCAATACAGTTCCAGAAATGTACAAAAGACAGGAGCCAGTAATGGTGTATGTCACAATCATAGACATATCTAATGACAGCAGGACTATAGAGGCATTGCCAAAGTAGGGAACACCGTGCTGATGTTTTTTAAGTATAAACCAATTAACTTGGGTATTGTTTTCATAGTGACAACAAAAGCCAACTTAACCCTAAACTATGTTCTTTCAACTCAAACAATACTGATCTCCCCATAGTGTTGTTTCGGCCTAGATTTATCCAATAGATAATTTTTTTTAAGTAATAGAAAATCCTTATAGATTATGTAGTCCTAATAGGAAAACATCCTAACACTGTGATGTCGGATGTCCGTTTTGTTGAAAGTACAGTGCCGAAGACTACAAAATAAGCATCTTACTTCACCACATGTTCTAACCCAGTTGTTTTATTCAGATCATATAAACAAGAGCGACCTATGAAAAAATATCTGTTCAGGCTAATTTGATGTTTAATATTTCTTCTTCTTTAAAACTCTAACTTTGCACTTTGCATGGATGTCTCAAAGCTATGAGCGCACTGCCAAAACTTTGCCTTTGTCCTAAAACTCTTCACTCAGGTTGGGTGTTTAGAGGCAAGCTCCACTTACTGCTCTCCAATGTTGAGATTGTTATGACAAAGAGAGCATAAATTAATTGAACTTGTTTGTCTTTTTGTATTTTTCTCAGCAGTGTGCACACAGCGAGTAATTTCTCTCTTTTGAATCTGCAACAAAAAAACTGAAATGTCTGTAAAAATGCAGCTATTAATGAATCTGTGTTAGTGTTTTAGATTAATGCCTGAATGTTGCAATTTGGTATTAAAAATAAAAAGTGATGCATGAACTTATCAACGTTCCACAGTAACAGAGTAACTGGGGATGCCATGTGGTCTGATGGTAAATATTTTGGTGTCCCTTTGCACAAGTCAGCTGTTCCAGACAGAATTCAGGTTTGTAGGGTGGAATAGTTTATAATAATACAGGTCTGGTCTGAATAATACTTGTGCTGCACCTGAGTGCTAATCCTCAGAACCCTTTTGCACAGTGCCCAGCGATTTCTAGCAGAAAGGTTTCCTATATCAAAAGCGTATTGATTTTCTTTCATCCTTATTTTATTGATCTAAATTGTTTTACTCTTTGGAGAGAAACAAATTTGTGACATGAGCTAAGTGAAGTAAGCTAGCACTGGATTATTTTGGGTAGTACCCAGCCATCCTCCATCCATCCATTCGCTTCCACTTATCCTTTTCAGGGTCGCGGGGGGCGCTGGAGCCTATCCCAGGTGTCATCCCAGCTGGCATCATGTCTGTTTACTGGTATGGCGGTATTTGAAAAATCCATGTCATACATTAAATTATTACCAGTATACTGCCCTAATATTAACAAAACCTAAAATTATTTTCCATTTTTATCCAATGTGTTTATTTCCTGGACTGAACCTTGCACAGTTGAGCTGCTCTGACATATCTACTGTAGACCCAGCCTGGGTAATTATGAGCTACAAAGCTCACTGCCCTTGTCAAGATCTCACTACCCTTTCCAAGCTAGCTCAGTGTATGAGGGGAGGGGGCACATTCTGCTGTCTGGTTACCCCTAACACACACACAAACACACCTGGACCATGGCTGTTTACCTGCCAGGTTAAAGGGCTGAAGTCAGTGACAGAAGGAGATTTAATAAGGAAGCAAGGAGTTAGAAGGGGGTGAATATGCAGCAAGAGTAGAATATGAGGTAGAGGGGCAAAGAGGAAGGAGGGTGGAAAGAGAATGACAGTACAAAACAGAGGGAGGGGGTGAATGGGGGTCACAGAGTGATGAGGGGGTTAAATGCCACAAATGCCATGTCTCAAGGCCTCATGAAGACAAGCTCTGCGTTGCTCTCAAGGTCAGGGCATGCACACATGCACCTGTCCGATGTTAGTGGTGGTTTTGTGGGTGGGTGGCTGGGAGAGCATGTGTGAGTGCTTCAGTATAAAATACACACAGTCTTGCTTCTTAGAGCCTACTGTGGAGGACAAATGACCTTGCAAAAATAAATTCTGACCACATTTAAATGGGGGGTTCAAAGAATCTGATGTTTCTGAACTTGTGTGCAACAAATGACAAACAGAATATTTATTGATATGATCAGACAAAGAGATCTAAATGAACTATGCAAGATAATAATCACTAAGAAGGATTTGATATACTGTAAGCTTTAAAAAAATGAATATTTTATAGTATAAAAAGCAATTAACTTTGGATCTTAGTTTGGCAGGGTAGCATTTGTGTGCTCAAGAAAACCTTGTGGCCATTTATTAACATGGTATGGGCAAAAAAATGCATACAATACCACGATTTCCTAAACATTCCATGGCATTATGAAGGAATGATAAAGGGACCACAAAAATCACCCAACACAAACTTTTTCAGCTTTTTTCCTCAGTGATACGACCTTTGCTGGTTTTCATGCTAAAGAAGAAACACTTTATTCCAAAAAATCCCATATTGTTTTGTTAAACATAAGTCACTTGTGTTAAAAACCAATAGTGTGTGACTAAGCTTTTTTTGATTATCTTGTAATGGGAAGTCTATTAGCAACTATTTTATTTTCCTGGCATATTTAGTCTTGTTAAGGCCCCATTCACACAGCCCTATCACTAGTCAATGACCAGATGGAAAATCTCCTTTTGAGTTCAACTGGTTGAGAAATACATCAAAAAACAAAATTTAAACAGGAGGTTGATGACAAATCTCTGTGTAGATGAAGCCTACTTGAGACTGATAGATGTATTTTTTTAAATTTTAACTACTACTTACTAATCTTGTTATTCTTAACTACAAAATACCTCCCAGTGTGTGTGTGTGTGTGTGTGTGTGTGTGTGTGTGTGTGTGTGTGTGTGTGTTACACTAATTTATCTGCATAGATCTATGCCCAAAAACAGCAACAAAGCCAGACACTGAAAAATAACATGGATACCAGTCTGATCCTTTGATTGCCTCCAACATACAGTAACTTTGCCACCTAAAACATTATTGTCCAGTGAACTTAACAGGCAGAGGCAGCTTTTAACAAATTACAGGGTAGCATTAGCATTAGGCAGAAGTGCATGTTATATGAGACAACCAATTAAAATCACTTATGGCCAGGGTAATATCCACTGATTTAGGCCTGAAAAAACGGCTTTGGTAGGATTATCCCTAGTGTAACCCGATCTCATTCTCTTATATTTAAACTCACATACACATCCAGGAGTTGACACTACATGTGTTGCAAAACCTTATACTCACAAATGCACGTGCACACACACACACACACACACACACACACACACACACACACACACACACA
>NW_005187426.1:4171678-4179942 GCF_000239375.1 Pundamilia nyererei
CACACACACACACACACACACACACACACACACACACACACACATAACAGACACTACACAGATGACAAGGCAACTGGGTCTTAGGCTGCATACATGTGCATGCCGTTGTCATTTCCAGACAGACAACAATGAATTACATTCAAAACTGCAGACTACGGACATCGAATATTGTTTACTAGCACACGCATGTAAGCGTTAAACATTTTTATTTAAGTTATTATAATCAGGAGTAAGAACGTACAAACTACCAATCTTTTGTTTTCAGTCAGGGCAAAATATTACTCCATCGTGATGGCCAATAGTGGACAGTTAAGAGTACCGCAGGACAAAAATATTGCTTTTTTTTAACCTGTCTCGAGCCAAGAGTACCTGGATCATCTATTGATGGAAAATGAAGATATGAAGAGAAACTATGAATTTTCTGCCCTGGCAGCTTTATTTAAATATCTGAAAGTAGCGATGTCACTCCCAGAGCTCCAGTTCAGGGACATCTATATCTATCTTGTAGAGAATCGCTCACCTTACACTGCTGACAGGACAAAAGCTTTCAAAATATGAATTGCTGCGGAGAAGCAGGGATTGGTGCAATTTGGCCTGTAAGGCAGGGTTAGAAGAAGTGCTCTCATACATTGGTGTCATACTCTACACTCTTCTGGGAGCTGTAAGTAAACATTATTAATGCATCCAATAGTATGGCAACTATCTGGCATTTTGACCAAGTTAAACTTGTAGATGTTCAAAAGATGGCTGAAGGGCAAAGGACTGCAGGTACTGTTTTTATCCTCCAGGTGGGCATGTCACAGTAGCTCTGATATCACATGAAAACTGTGAATACAAAATGTAACTTCAGATAAAAACAAGTGCATATAGAAAAAACGTGCCTTTAATAATATATATTAAAAATGGAATAATCCTACAAAATACCAGATCAATCGAGTTATATTCCCAAGCTTCCCAATTTTCTTCAGAGCACAATTTCATACATGTGCACCACCCATGAAAGTGCACAGTGGTCAAATTGAACCATATCCATCAAGATGCATGAAGTCAGAAATACTGTCTGGCTCATGCCGATCAAACCCTGTGTACTGGCATCTTTTAAACAGGACAAATGCCAATTCTGAGCAAATGCAAGGTTAAGTATTGATAATACAGTTGAGATCACTGTACTCATATATGTAATCGAGGCAATAAAGCCATGAAATGACATCATTATGAACTGTACTATCCAGAAGAACTGAAACAGTCACTTTTTTTCACTGTTTTTTTCTCCCTCCTTTGTATGGTCTGTACAGCAACCACTGAACATCTCCTCACCACTTATGCACACTAGCCAAACCCAGCATGTAGCATGTTATGGATTCCAGAGTCTGGTAATGAACTAATGGCTAATGCTCTACAGCCATTTGACTGACATGACAAATCCACAAGCTCTGTTTGCCTTTCACCTACTTGTGGCTCCTCTGTACTGCCAAAAGCCCCATTAATTCTCCCCATGGGCAGTTTTTAAGGCATCCACAGAAAACCATTGAAACGCAACCTAAAACCACAAATGGGAGTGCCAGTGTAAGCTAAGTTTAAACTGGCACAGTGGAGTGTATTTTCCTGCACCTCGGAACCACTGAAGCTGACCTCGACATGCAGAGAGACAGTTTAAGGGATGTGTTCGCTGGTGTGTCTTGGCTAGATATGTCTACTAGATCACCAACTGTAACGAAATGTAGCATTGTCAGGTTGTTGTGGTGGGACTCTGTGGTGAGACTGACCCCCACTTTCCCTCCACTTCTAGCAACCACAAGTGCATCTTTCCAGGGGTCAAGACAGGAAAAGAAATCTGTTAGGAGGAGAAAAAAATCCATCCAAGACCCTGCACAATTCCCATGTCTGAGGACAACTTGTTTGCCTCAAATATGGCTTGGATGAATAATCTTCAGAAAGTAAGAAAAAACAGAATTAGTCAACAAAAGAGATCAGTAGTTGTACGTGGCAGAGATAAAAATAAAAGCAGTTGAGTGGCACTAAGCCTTTAAATCTTTCTGGTTTTGAAATAGCATTTTTGGCAGTGGTTTGAATTCATCAGTCTAAAACAAAATCCTACAGCCTGCCAAAATGTATGACACAGTTGCTCTCTATGAGAACATTAGTCCAGCAATTTGAAACCTTGCACTCACAAATCACCGTACAAAGCACAAGAGGGAACAAAGCAAAACTGACCTTTCAAATGATTAAGCTGAAACATTATCATCATGTTCCTTTTTTTCCCCCCTTTCCCTAGATCAGAACAACTGCTTTACCAGTTGAGAGCTGGCAAGGGCAGAGCCCATCTATGATTTCAGTTCAGAGCTGCTGGATTGAGGGGCCAAGCTGGCCAGTGCCCATCTGGAGCAGGCCAAGTGTCTGATCCACTCAAGCTCAATGCACAGTGGTGATTACTGCGATGGTGCAGTGGTGGTCATGGTGGTGTGTTATAAATATAAGCCCAAGTCTGATCCTGCTTGTTCATAAACAGAGGTTTGGAGCTGCTGTGGGAACTAAGCACAAAGGCCTGTGGGCCTCTGAGGGCAACTGAGCTCCATAGCCACTATGCTACCTCAGGTTTGTCTAGCCAGCTGGTGTTGTCTCACCAGCTGAGGACAGCTGGGCAGCAAATGAGGGGACTTAACAGCAGAGAAAAAGAAAGGTTGGCACAGGAGCGATGGTAGCACAAATATGATGGTAGGAGTAAGGGAGCAAAGTGAGGCCAGAGGACACAGCTTTGAATTACCTGGGAGATCCCACTGCATTATGTAAACCTAAACACAGCTTCTCATAGGCTTACTTACTTGAGACTCAATAAGATTATTAAGAATCATTATAAGATAATTTAGATCAATTTTTTTTAACCTAGCATGAAAACAGCAGTGACTAGCCAGTACAACTTTCTAATGAAGTATTTCTATCGTGCTGTCTACTAGTCAGAGCTTGGGCCAACTCACCACCAACTCCCTATCCTTTTCAACCCCTGCCTGCCAGGAGTCACATGGCTAAAAATGCCCAGTCCCTGCACAATCCTATATTAACATTAGCATCAAGGGTTAAGCCGCTAATGCTGCCAGCTGTGCATAGCTGCCCCCTGCACACCAATCCTCTTTGAACAATAAAACAGCATGAGGGCACTACAGTTGGGGTGGGGCAGTAGCCCCTAGGGGGTACGTTTGGTTGTAGTGCCATCTTGCGCCAATACCAAAGCCAACGTTAGAGTGGCCTTTTATATCATTTAAGCATAAGATAATCAATAAAAAAAACCCCAAAAAAAAAATAAAGTTATAATTAAAAACTTCAAAGATTATCCACAATAAAAATCAACTAAATAGTACAAATGTCCAAATTCCATAAATGTTTAGATTGTCTGCTATTTGTTACACATTTTAACTGCTGGTATCAAACTGTACTATGATATTTATTCACTTTTAATTCTTGCAGTGCCAGCGCATAGCTTTACTAAAGCGTGTCAAGACAGTAAATTGGTGTAGAGCACACGAGAGAAGGGCATGGCTGAGCTGGCGACACTCCTTTCTCAGTTAAGCTGATAATTGCCCTTATTGATGTATAAAAGATATCCCACAGAGCCTTGTGAAACACCATTAGCAGGCAGTGGCTGAATTGTTCATGAGCTGCCTCCAAATAAGGAAGAAGGGCAAAAAAAAAAAAAAATCTGTGAAGATTAATAAGACTTCCCCTGAAGTGCAATAATAATATGATATATGTGTGTGTGTGGCCTTATGTGTGAATGTGTATTTTCAGCCCAGCCTCTGAAGAGTTTCCATTACTAAAGACATTACTTGGCGAAACTAATCTATTTTTAAATCTCAAACTGAGGGGAAAATATGTAATGTCGTTTAGCCTACAGGAAAAGTGATGGTCATTATCATAAGGGCCCTCCTCATTTCAAATGAAGTTTCTAAATTCTAAATGTTAACATGCAAAATGCCCCCAGAGCCCCGTAAAAAATTATGCTAACAGAAATTGTATAGAACTTAGTTGCCGTGTGAAACCAAATTTGCTATGCCTACAAATATATGGCACAGAAGAAGCATTTAGAAAGCGCACAACTCAGCCAAGGCAGCTCACTCTGTGGACAGTACTTATTTTAAAGGGAATAGTACTGCAGGCCGATTTTGTACATATTGATCTTGTTTTCTTTGTTGCCTTTAAACATACTTTATGAAATTTGTCAAGCAGTAAAAATGGGATAAGGGTAGCATGTCAGGTGATTACTTTGATTACGCAAACATTATGTAGTGTATAATATGGAACTGATTTTTAAATATATGCAAATTAACGGCTTTTAGCTTGTTATGTAATATTATATAACAGGTCCAAAATAAAGTGGTATTTAGAATCCCAATACATCATTGCATATATGCCGTCAGGTTTTCAATACAAAACAAAAATGGCAACAAGAAACAGTTTTTAGAACAGGCAATAAGAGATTTAAAGAGATTTATATTGCATTATTATCACTTTTCCGTTCAGATCAATCTATTGACCTTGACAAAAAGGTCAGACATGATATTTAAATTCTTTATAAGGTACTTTCTATATGTTGACAATGCACACCACACTTGTAAGAAATCATAGCTTCTAAGCTGTAAGGTTTTTTGTCAATAAATCATCAAGTTAAACTCTAAGACCTTGGTGGATGTAAGCAATATTTTAATGGATTGTTAACGTGACCCCAGTCTACACCCCTACAAAGTTTTATTAAAATCAATTCAAAACTTTTCAAGGTATCATGCTTCCAGACAGAAAGAATAGGACACACACACACACACACACACACACACACACACACACACTATGAAAAACATAACCTGGCGGATGTAATGCTATGAAAGTCACACCTAATAAGATGGATCGTTGCTTCTCCAGGCTTGTGATGCCCATTAATGGTCTAAACTCAGCTGACAAAACTAGCTGCCACTAAGGAAACAAGTGCTGTATAATGATTAACACAAAGGGGGCTATGAGAGGTAGTGCAGTGTGCAGAAACTTTGTGCAACTTTATGAACAAAATCAATAATATTAACAACAATATTTCAATGTATTATAAATAAGTGGACAGCAGAGATATTTGGAAAAAAGGCTTAATTATAAACTTGCATGTGATGAAGACTTCTGCCAGTTAAAACACCCTATATATTATATCAAAACTAGATAAACCTTCACTTCAGCTGCACATGTTTTTGAGCAAGAGCTCAAAAAAGAATGTTGAAGCAACCCATTACACATATTCATGGGCTTAAAAAAAGGACATTTGTGAAATATTAAACAGAGCATTGCACACTGTATCTAACAATTTCTGAAGTTTCTGTATATGTATTCAAATCCAAACCTCCTAATTATTCAGAAAGGGAAGCCACGGAAATTCTGACAGGGCTTATCAATGAGAAATGACATCTTGTTAAGTTAGGAATTCTCTTTGTGTTAGCAAGGCTTCTCTAGTTAATCTGGCACCTTTCTTGGTCTGCATCAAGGTAATTGGAATGCACAGTGAAAATGCCTGCAGTATTGAGCCAGCAAAGAACAATGAAAGAAATGGATATCACAACAGGCATGAGGCTTTCTAATCAATTCTTTAACTTAGTGTTCAAAAGTAGGTTTGTACTTTTTTAATGAGGATATGGGGGCTGCATTTATCTGGCTCCACTAACACAGCAGATTACAGCACTAATTAAGTAAACTTTCACGTAGAGATCAAGTACAGTTATCTCTTTGTTGTGAAAACACTGTTTGTTGTTGGTTTTCCAGACAAAATTAAAAATAAAATAATATTAAAATAAAATAAAATAGAACACTAATTACAATTGCTGCATGTCATTCAATTTTCTTTAAAAGAAAGTGGCTACTATGTACTATATTTATAAATAAGATGGAAATACGATAATGATGTTTCCTGTAATTTTAATTTTGTCCAACAAAAAAATAAAATGACACAAATTTGACTATGATATTTAATTTGTTCAGTTTGCGTGACAAGGAAGCTATAGACCTTTTTTTCTATGTTCATGTATTTTGGTAAACATCAGTGTTGGATGCTGAAAGTCTCCTTGGTGAGAATTTCATTGACACTTTGAGGCAAGTATTTCAATCTGTGCTCCATCAGTCTAATAAAGGTGATCTCCTAATTATGAGAAAACTATATCACTCTCAGGATGAGACACAGACGAGTCCATCAGGATCTTTTAATTCCAACTATTTTATTTCAATAAATACTGGAAATGTTAATATTTCAAGAATACAAAAAACTATTTTCCAAAATGTTACATGTTACTATGAGGCTCATGTTCTTGCGAACAGTCTAAACCATAAGCATGTGGACATTACCCCTCCCCAAAGACTTTTACTGTGACATTTTCAAATGCTTTTTCTTCACAGATTACAAATGTAAAAAAAATAATCAGTCATAACTATAACTTTTGAAATTATTTATGTCTAAGCTTGTATAAGTTTGTATTTGCTACAAGCCTCCAAAGCAAAAGCACACAAATATGTCACCTGGTTTTTGGTGTTACAACTCAAATAAAAATATAAAAATTAAATGTGGTCAGTGGCCCATTATCTTATTTTTTCATTTTGTTTTTTAAGTTTTACACTTTTGATTTTGGAATGAAAAACAAATCTTTATTTTCAATAAAGACTAAGAAAATACTTATTTTTTTCCTTTGCTTTTCTATAAATATCACTTTTTAAAAGAAGATGCAGTGACTAAAACAAAGGAGGACCCGAGTATATAAAATCAAAAACTGAAAAACTGTAGCAGACCACAGAAGTCAGACACTGAACTATAGCATCTTAAAGTTGGTTTGAGCATATGAGTTAAAGTGGTTTCTTTTCATTTGTGTGTGTGCTGAAATGCTGTGTACATGTGCTTATTTAACTAACTGTGAGAAATGTGTGTTATCTAGTCATCAAAACCCTAGTGCCCTGGCACTAAGCAGAAGGAGGGGTGAAAGGTCAGGTCAGGGGCAGTCACGACCTTTCCTTCTCCCCGCCACAGTGTCATCCTTTGGGCAGGGCAAACAAACATGCCTGGCCCCTGGGCAACGTGGGCTCAGCGGGATGGCATTGCCAGGTCAGGGTAAAGCCTGGGACAGGACAGAATGGGATGGCAGGCCTCTGATAGATGTTGCTCATTATTTTCACCCCAGAAAACTGGGACAATTACAAACAGAGAGATGCCACCGCAACTAGGCTATGGGGTCAAAGGCAGAGGGTTTTCATCCCCACTAACCCAACCATATTTGTCATTTAGCCGCACAGGAGCACACATTCTAGTACACAGGTTTCTTGCACTTGATTGACTAACAAACTTTTATGTGCATCTTTGTTCCAACTCTTGTGTGATATGGTAACCTTTAACTAGTTAGACAATGATATATGAGACAGTGATACTGATACAAGACAGAATTACAGAAAATCAGAAAAATAACATCCCCCCCATTAAAGCCTAATGAGGAGACAGCCAGTCTACGTATAAATTACCTTGCAATAATACACTTCTTCTTTCTCTAACACTCTATATGCACTCTTGGTGAATCTGACCCATTATTCTTAACATGATGCATTAGCAAATAAAAACATTCTAAAGACTCAAGTGAACTTGTTCTGAACTTATCAGAAAGCTCAAGTACCCTTATAACCCCCAAACCTTTCCAAGTCCCCAATGTAACTATATCAAGGAATTAAATATGCCCACTTCTTAGCTGTGGTTTCTTTTTTTTCCTCCCTGACCTGCATATTTTCCCAGGTTGTTTTGTATAATTTAAAGAGACTGTAAGGGAATGAGGGGTGTGTGTCATGATGTCTCTCTGAACTACATATATTTACTACTGAAAGTGAATTCTTTATGAGAGTGCAGATATCAAAGACAGCAGGATCAAAGAGGATTTAATAAGCTACCTACTGTTCTACGAAACCCAAACTTTCATGTCATGCATTTTCCTTGGTTTCTTCATTTTGGGCTTTGGGCCAAGGAACTGACACTAAAGGCAAGCATATGTAGTCACATTGTCATTCTCTATTCCTTTAATTTGTTAGTCTGTAAACCTTGTAGCAGAGAATGTCCCAGCGGCTGGCAAGTGTCGATTTTTTAAACAGTGTCAGTTTTGTACACCACGTCAACTATCTGCTCGTCTTACAGCACTCTTTTGGTATGAGTATTTTCTTTCTTTGTGTGTGTGTGTGTGTGTGTGTGTGTGTGTGTGTGTGTGTGTGTGTGTGTG
>NW_005187426.1:4179962-4185563 GCF_000239375.1 Pundamilia nyererei
GTGTGTGTGTGTGTGTGTGTGTGTGTGTGTGTGTGTCCGTTTGTAGATTGTATTGGGGAAGCATTAATCAGACCATACATGTCCATGTTAGGATTGTATGCCATTGTAGGAAGGTATACATTAAATACATTTAAACTCAGAATTTTGGCAAAATAAGATCACAGACTGTAAAAATAGTGCCCTTCAAAACAAGTAGGGAGTGATTTGAGGTACCAAGGTCTATCCTTAAGGGATGGGCAGTAACTTCTAGTATTCATTTCTAAGATACCATTTAAGACTCAAGTAATTAATGGATTTAAGTAATGTACCAGGTCAAGACACAGTGTAACACACATCCTGTGTCAGCTTACTCCTTTAAGCTACTAAGTTCTGTAATTAAAAAATGCCTAATTGTGCCACAGTTATATCCAGACAAAAGTCCAGTGATACATTTTAAGCATATTTTAATGAGACATGAGCAAATACAAAACGTCAACTAATTGTTAAAAATAAGCAGAGAACAGATGCACGTAAGGGTCCATGTTCATTTTGGGTTTCAGAATGAAGGCTTAAAAACCATAAAAAGTGAATAACGGCTGTTTAACAGAGACATAAGGTCAAAAACTAAAGCAGCAATTGTGAACCATGTAAACGGTAAGAAGATGAATCACAAGTGTGGTTGTAATTCATTTAGCGGTTACTGAGAAAATACTTTAAAATGAGTGGAGAAAGGGTAAAAAGATGTAGAAAGGTCAGCTGTGGTTTTGGATATAGTTTTCTTCACAAATACGTCAGGAAAAGTGGAAACTGTATGTGTTATAGTACACAAAGTTTAGTCTGGGTGGAATTGTTATAAAATAAAGGGTTTGTAATTTAGTTGTGTAGTCATGGCTTGTGATTAGGATATCCATGACTAAGGACCACAGAACTTTACCGGCAAAAGCATCCAATTAACTTTTTCTACTATATAAGAACATTTATTTTTTCACTGTAATTTGCACTGGACCACATAGTTACAGCAATCTGAGAATTGTGGCTTTGCAAAACTGGTTTATCCATGGTTATTTTGTGTGTTTAAAAGCTGTCAACACCATACTAAACAGTTCCATTTAAACTATGCGGCAAATGACTGCTACATTCAACAATGAATTATGGCAATCTGTTTAAAAACACAGTTGCACTTCTTCGCCTCTATTCCTTTACCCTTGCAGGTATCTCAGGCTCCAGAGCTGCATTGTCACTGGCCCCACCAGCATCAACAGCAGGTTGTTATTTTATGTATAAACGTAAGGTATATGTGTAATATGACATTGAACACAGCCTGCATGCTGGTATTGTTTTTTTCTAAACATCTGATGGCTAAAACTTTATTCCCTTCTTATACAGACTATAGTATATGTAGAAAATGCTGCTCTCCCCTGGATGTTACACATAATCTAAGGTCTCCCGAGGTGACAGTTTCTTCATGAAGAACCTCACAAGACACTCTGATGTCACTGGCTGCTAGGTCTGTGGTTCACTGTATTCAATGCCCTTCTCCCCAGAGGATTACAGCAGCTCAGTCTAGTCTGGTATGTATGTCAACTCATAACTCAGGGTACAGACATATAGCTACTGTACTGCAATGCATTTTGCCTCTGTATCCATCCATCCAGCTAAAGTTATGCTAAGAAGCATTCCTACTATGAATATTTTCAATTTAGACCCACATGAGGTACGTTAGCTCCACGTTTTTTGGATGCTTTTTTTTTTCTAATCATCATACCATCTACCTGATTTGAAATGCATTCATCAGCGGCTTTGTAAATATTCCATATATGCAGAATATGTTGAAATTGCAAACTAAATTCAACCTAGACAAAAGGCTACCTGGCTGCGGGTGTCATTAACATTCAATGTTAATGGTTAGCTTACTTTCAAGGCAACTACACTGAACTTAATAGTAGAGTCGACTGTGCCACATATGCAACTATGCTGTCTGCAAAACATAATGTGATAATGGTAAAATAGCTACTCTCTGCACAATTTACTGAACAGTCAAAGAAGTAGTTTTACTCCCAAGCTACACAGGCACAAAGCCATACATAATCACACAGCAGACACACTCTGACACTGCTCAGTCTTACAGGCACAGTCGCATGGAAATGGAATTCAATGTTCTCTGGTACCAGTGAATGAAAAATAAGTCAAACTGATGTTACCAAAATAAATAAATAAATAAAAAACACTGAAAATGGAGGGGATTCGGCATTACAAGAAAATGAAAAATGAGTGAAATTTGACATTATGCCATTATATTTTCAGAACAATGTTGAATTCAGTTTGAATCACTGAAGCTGCGGATGATCAGACATGGTCTTCACTTATTAAGCTGTGTTTACTGAGACGATGAAACAACATCATCAATCATCCTTAAAGACTAGTGCTCCGATGGGGAGAATTAGAATGCATTACAGATGTCACGCATCATCAAGCTAAACATCTCATTTCCACCTCGCTGTGCGCTGTGTCTGCTCTGTGTCTGGGACTTGGATCTCTCTCTGTATGTGGAGCATTTGTGTGTGCCTGTGTCTATGTGTGTTTACGGTTAACTGCTCTTGTGGACATTCTCCCTGGGGCAAGGTATCCATCACAGTCCAACCAGTTTTTTGACTGCGCAGAGCTTAGACCCTCAAGCCTATTTTTGGTCCCCTGAAAATATCCCTGGGGTCCATCTATGTCAGGGGATAACACCTGCACACACAGTAATGCAAATCACTATGACCCTAACACTCCTTTAATGCCCTCATTAGTGTGATTAGTCCCAGAGGCGGGACTAAACTAACACTGTCAACTTCCAAATACTCAGCTTTGCCCCTCAGGGTGACACTGGAGTCAGGAGGGCACCATACACACAAAATGACAATAGGCTGACATTTATATATTTTGTTTGTCCTCTATTTTGTTTGAATTTTCCTGTATTGTATGCTGATACATGTATTAGAGAACAGTGTTCTATTGCTACTTTGCTTTCCCTTGAGTAAATCAGTTTAACAGGCAGTAACCATACACAGAATACTATATGGACAAAAATGTTAAAATATTCTGATATGTTTTGTTACAGAGAAGCTGTTGCAAATGTTTAAATGCCAGCACTAATGGATATTGCTGTTGTTTTTGTGTTTTATTAAGCTTTGTACTCGTCAGATGAATACTTCAATGTAAATCTCAAGCCAAAGATCCTAAAGCTAAACTAGTGCCTAGTGTGAGTGGATCCTAGCTAAACAAACTAACTAAAGTTTTAATGTGAGGGACAGTATTATGGGAGTGTAAAAAGTAAATAATGAGCAAATTTCTATATGCATGTATTCCTTTATGTCTGCACGCATGTTTGTATGCGCTTCATTCAACTGGAAAAGCAGGGTGACTACCCATATGTCTCCATATTTATTATTTCATGCAGCTTTCCTCCATCCTGAGGTGTCACAAACAACAATGGGCTGCAGAAACCCGCGACAAACGTGTCTCTAGGAATATTAAAGTCAGTGGCTCTGCTGTCATAATTAACTATTAAATATTGATGCCTATAACTTCTTCTGTGGTCTCTGTTAGCAGCCCTTTAAGACAAAAAGGAAACAAGAGCAAACTGTATGTGTCTGCAAGCATGCAAACCTGGCTCACCAATGAATTATTGACAGCAACATAATTAGTTTGGTGCTCTATTGTGTTAGCATGGTTTCTTCACATCCTACAAACATGTTCCGCTATAAGGAAAAATGTCAAACACAGGCATAGAGAGCTCTCTGAAGATGTATAATTGAAATGAATTCCCAAAAATACTTTTTTGACCCTATGTTATATGTTCAGTTAACAAATACTATGATAAAATAATGATGAAATGGAAGTTGTTTTTGTTATCTCAACCCTTAAGCACAGCACGGAGCCATCTGTAGAAGTGAGCGAACCTGATGTTTCAACTCTTTCATGTTCATTGAAGAGACAATCTTTGACTCTCTGACACTTCTGTGACTCATTATATTCAACAGCAAATTTCACTCTACACTGCACTTGATACTAATATGAAAAACCCCATGGTTCTCACAATATAAATTTTACATTGATTCTCCCATACACATCTGCTACTAGTACTACTACTTCTAAAGGAATCAGCCTTACACCCAATCACGTTACCATGTGATTTTTTTAAAATCTATTTGGTTTTTAAAGCACTGCAAAGCATTTCTTGTTTTTTCACCCCTTCTGAACATTTCTGAACTGTTTTTTTCCAAATGTTTTCATCCAGCAAAACTTTGTACCTAATGTAACAGGAAGTATATTTCGTGTCTTCAGGAGTGTTGTATCACCATGGCAATCAAGAAATCTGAGTTATGGGAAAAGGGGACACTATACCCCCTAAACCTAAAAACTAGACCTAACCAAGTTTCAGTTTTCATATTTGTTTTAAGTTATTGTTCTTTTAAAAAATTTTGAGTGAGCAACAGATTCACTTCTGACCACCCCTTCTAACCATCGAAAGTGGACTTTTTTGCTGTATAAAGTAGAAACTTTAAAGTTATCTACATTGCCAATATTTGATATATATCAGGCCAAACAGATGGAAAGTTGGGCTCAGAGACACAGAAATAAAAGGTTGAGAAATTTGTGTCCAGGACCACAATAAGAAGAGATTTTGAGTC
This sequence comes from Pundamilia nyererei, assembly GCF_000239375.1. Lineage (NCBI taxonomy): Eukaryota > Metazoa > Chordata > Actinopteri > Cichliformes > Cichlidae > Pundamilia > Pundamilia nyererei. The sequence goes on from NW_005187426.1 coordinate 4,184,618, forward strand.
TAGGAATAGGAGACAATAGATTAGAAGTCTCATGCACTGGGTAAATGGAAATACTGACCAATACTTGTGCAATAGAGTTGCACAAGTACTCCTGTATTTGCAATTTTAGACTTACCCTCCTTGTTTTTGTTTTCCATCCTTGTTGATTTCACCTATACTTCTTTCATAATCACTTCAAGATGTTTAATATTGTAAGGTAAAAACCCTACATTAATATAGAGAAACCCCCTATGAGCAAGCTGGCATCAGTTGGAAGGAAAAATTCCCTTTTAACAGGAAACGCCCAGCAGAACCAGGCTCAGGGAGGGGCAGCCATCTGCCATGACCGGTTGGGGTTGAGGGGAGGGATACAAGACAATAGCACTTTAGCCATTTATTGTTGTTGCACCTCAGTGTTTTGTAAATTCAAAAACAGGCATGAGCTACAACATACCTAATATATAAATACCACAGAGCCAAACTGTACCTTCTACAGGGAGTGCAGAATTATTAGGCAAATGAGTATTTTGTCCACATCATCCTCTTCATGCATGTTGTCTTACTCCACGCTGTATAGGCTCGAAAGCCTACTACCAATTAAGCATATTAGGTGATGTGCATCTCTGTAATGAGAAAGGGTGTGGTCTAATGACATCAACACCCTATATCAGGTGTGCATAATTATTAGGCAACGTCCTTTCCTTTGGCAAAATGGGTCAAAAGAAGGACTTGAGAGGCTCCGAAAAGTCAAAAATAGTGAGATATCTTGCAGAGGGATGCAGCAGTCTCAAAATTGCAAAGCTTCTGAAGCGTGATCATCGAACAATCAAACGTTTCATTCAAAATAGTCAACAGGGTCGCAAGAAGCGTTTGGAAAAACCAAGGCGCAAAATAACTGCCCATGAACTGAGAAAAGTCAAGCGTGCAGCTGCCAAGATGCCACTTGCCACCAGTTTGGCCATATTTC
>NW_005187426.1:4186313-4196905 GCF_000239375.1 Pundamilia nyererei
ATTGAAATGGGTATATATTTGTTTTTTGTTAAGTTGCCTAATAATTATGCACAGTAATAGTCACCTGCACACACAGATCTCCCCCTAAAATAGCTAAAACTAAAAACAAACTAAAAACTACTTCCAAAGACATTCAGCTTTGATATTGATGAGTTTTTTGGGTTCATTGAGAACATGGTTGTTGTTCAATAATAACATTATTCCTCAAAAATACAACTTGCCTAATGATTCTGCACTCCCTGTAGAAAGATACAATTTAGCCAGTATTTCATCATGACATTTAATTCATCTAATAAGAAAAGAAAAAATTCATTTCCCATTAAATACAATTTTGTTTCAAAATGCAGCTTTCCAAAGGATTATTGTGTTTCATGCCACAGCATTACCTGGAAGATAACTGCAACTAATGGTGACAGTTAGGACAGCCTAGTATTCTGTAACACACAAATTTATGAAAAATCACAAGTGAATCACTTGAAGCCGACAAATCCATAGCTAACTAAGGGCTGTCTGCTCAATACCATCCTCATGCCATGGAATAAAGTAATCCCTCTCATCTGCTCGGACTTGTTAACAAAGCTGTCAGCTTGCTTTTACAACCAAACAGGCCTCAAACAGACCTTCAAACAGCAGCAGCACTGCCCTCAATACAAACACATAGGCACGGGCACACACAACATCCTGCTTCCCTCTTTCTCTCTTGTGTCGACTAAATGTCAACTCTTCTGACATACAGCCTTGTTTACAGCCAGTGATTACCTCATAGCTAATTAATCCAGATTCAATCAATGTGAAATGTTCAGATATTGTACCTGTGTCTGTGTGCTACTTTTATATGTCTGCATGTAGGAGTGTGTGTGAGAGGAAGAGAGAGAGAGATGGAGTAATCAAAAGGGAGGATCAGTAGGTTAGATGATGATGGATGGCACTCAGTGAGAGCCCTGTTCTAATCAGCAGGACCTTTTCCCTGTGGTGGAGGAGGTGGCAGCAAAGAGGATGGCAAAGGCTGATTGACGGAGGGGTATGTGTGTGTATGTGGGTCTGTGTCCGGGAGGTACCTTGTATTTCTAAGAATGTACACTGCATGGCTTTTAGTGAAAACCAAAAGCAGATAATGGACAACAAAAAAGCTGGGAATCATACTAAGCGAGATAATAGAAGAGCAAAAACTTTACTGACCTGCTAAAGACTAAATCTGGCAAGAGGAAGTAAAGACAACATTAAGTTATAATGGGATCAATCAATCTTAATGAACTCATTTACATAATCATGTATAAGAGGAAAAATAACTGCAATTTTCTGTAACAATTCTTAAGCTGAGTGCTAGAGACTGTGAAAGAGAGAAGATCAATACAAAAAAGGCTTTTTTCCAGAAGAAAATGGAGATGAAGGGAACAAGTTGCACTGATTAGCGTGCAACACATGTTCTTTGCTTTCTGATGAAAGTGAAACACGCATATAAAGGTTTTGCTGCCTCTATTTATTCTCCCATTCTCCCTGAAAGACCGCATGTTACAGAGCTAGTGTTACTCTTACTTACATACTAAATATAAGCTCTTCCTAATAGCTGCTCTTTTTATAGTTTCCCCTCTCCACTGTATTAAACCACAAAGGGTCTTGGCATACATCTTATATCAAACAGGCAAGGCCATGAGAATTAAAGAAGAAAACATTTGTTTGTTGTCTCACTACCTCTGTTCATTAGCAGCTCTTCAGGAATTGTCCCCAGGTAGTCTCATTCTGGCTGTTTCTTGGAGTGACTTTAGAGAAGTTCAACCAATGGCATGTTTAAAAGATCATTTGTAGATGTTCAACACAAACAAACCAGCCTCATTTAAAATGTTAGGGCACAGTCTATTTATGGGTCTTGTTTGCATTTGAGGAAACATAGTGGCGTAAACATGTTACAAATATATGAGTATTCTTATTAATCTGGGATTTTCTAGTAATTAGTTAACAAGCATTAATAAGTGAGTAAAAATCTGTCACACTGCTTCTTCCAGATGACACTGATGGGAGATAAAAGCCTGACCCAGATATGGGTACATGTACAAAAAAAACGTATGTATATTATGATTACATGGAAAACATTGTTGCAGTAAGTCTAGGTAACTTTGTACAATAGTTAACTGAGTATTTTAATATGTTTATCTAGTCAGACATAATAACTGACTTGACTTTAACTGTATAAGCAAATCAATGGACCAGAGGAATGCCTAACAAATTTTATTTCATCAGTGGTGACTTTCATATTTTATATACAAAACATATTCGATATGATATCACGTTTAAACAGAAAGTGACAGTGAATATGCAAATTTGCAGTTTTAATACCATTCATTAGCATATACATATATATTATAGGAAACTAAATCTGACTGAGACTTTGGATACCTGGGTTACAAAAAATCCATACATACGTTTTCTTTTCTCTTATCATACATAACATGCAAATCAAAATATTAGTTTTTGTGTGACTGTCCACACTTTTTTGTTTTTGTTGCGCTGCCAGTTTTTAGATGCAAAAACATTCAGCAGCCAAATAACAAATTTTAAAAACTGAATCAGTTTCATTTTGAGAAATAACTCCTACGGTCTCTCTAGGATGGGAATTCACTAAAATATATGACCTAACATGGAAGATAGCACTTCGACTTTGTTAAGTGACTACTAAGCTCTGCTGGCATGATCACTATAATCTTTATGCACACTGACTTAATTCTCTGTCTCACTGACTACAACTGAGGTCATCTGCTTGATGTATGATGACATACAAGGCAACAACACAGAGATTCAGGGACTTTAAAGGAACCTTTTTGAAAGTGTGTGCATCTGAATTAATGTGTCGCAAACTGTGTGCTGGCAAACTTGTGTGTGGTATCACAAGGATCAAAGGCAGTGACACACACTGCCAATGAGGATCAGACTGTCGCAATTACCAGAGTCATAAGAACGGCTGATGTTTCAACGCCCATTCCGATCCCTCTGGAACAGGTTCTGGAGGTGGCTGATTACATACACACATAGTACTAATTACGCACACAGGCATTTTCCCATACTAACACAGACTAAGATCTACACCCACACGCAGTTATTCACACATATGCAAGCACACTAAAACATCCACAGGCGCACTACGAGAGCTGCACAGGTGGTGCCTCGTATGAGGTCTGCACTCCACATCAAAAGGACACCTCTGACATCTCAGATCGCTCACAAATGATGATGCACAGAGATCTTTTGCCACTACAAAGACAGAACAAAAGAACTGACATGAAAGAGAAGTCAATAAACATAAGGCGTTTAATAAAACATTTTTTCTGCTGAATTCACTACAAAGGTTTTCGCAATTTTTTTTCCCTCACACGACAAAACAAAAAGAAATAGAACTGTTGAATCACATGACTGACTGAGAAGAGCAGCAGCAGTTCAGTCATGATTGACCTACCCTGGTTCTATCGCAGAAATATGAGGGCAACTGAAGGCAACATCATCAGTAAAAAAGGCGTGCGCTTTGCAGAGACTGGTGTGTAGCATATAAACATTAATCATGCATGTTAAAATCATACCTCTCTCTCTCTCTGAATAAAGCTGGCACGCTATTTTACATATTTGCATCTGCTGCAATGTCATGCTCCACATATGCACGCTGTGGATTACACTAAATAAATATGTACTAAGATTGACCAAAGTATTTTGAACACAATCTTACAGTCTCAACAGAAAACACAGACAGCATGTGTTTCATGCAGAGGTGGCTGAGTGAGTTAGAGATGTGGCTTACAGATGTTCAAAGTCCCACAGCAGTTGTTGGAGCTACAGTGAAGTGTCAGCCCAGGAGGATGGAGAGCCGAGGCACAACAGCATAGAAACAGAATGGAACATGAGGTCACACTCAAAGCCTCACAGCCCAAAGCACCTCAAACTTCTGGCACTGGCAACAGCCTGTGAGCAAACATCACTCAACATGCCACATGGCAGGGAATAGCTTTGCTATGAAGGGGTGTATGTGGACTGCACTGGGACATGTTTAGGTAGGTATAGGTCCAAGTAACAGGGACAAAAATCACATTCCTGTGTTTTTAGGTCAAAATGGCACTGCTATGCTACTTTATTAAGTAAACCTATTCAACTTCTTGTTAATCAAAATATTTAATCAGCCAGTCACATAGTAGGAACACAGTGCATTTAGGTGTGCTGACATGGTCAAGATGACCTGCTGAATCTCTATCTGAGCATCATCAATGGGGAAAAAAGATGATCGATATAACTTTAGAGGTGACATGGCTGTTGGTGACAGGTTATACAATGTTTCAGGTCCTGATCTACTAAGATTTTTTTCCCCCTCAAACCATCTCCAGGTTTTACAGAAAATGGTCCAGAAAGTAGGGAATATTCAGCGACTAGCAATTCTCTGGGCAAAAATACCTTGTTGATGCCAGAGGACAGAGGTGAATGGCCAGACTGCTCTGAGCTGATAGTAAGTAACCACTTGTAACAACTAAGATGTGAAGAACACACAAACAGATGAACACACAAAACATCAAATCTTAAAGCAGTAAGGCTACAATATCCACAGCATTGCTAAAATCGAACACTGGAAAAATGTTGCCTGCTCTGAAGAGTCAGAGGTTTTATTTTAAAGTTGAAAGCATGGATCCATCCATCCTTATATAACCAGGTCAGGCTAGTGGTGATGTATCAGGGTGGGGGTATTTGGTACCAGCTGGACATAGTTTAAATACCTGGTCAGCAAAATATCCTATTTTTGCAGACCATGCCATTCCCTTATGACCACATTGTACTCATCTTTTGATGGTCGCTTCGAGCAGCATAACATGCCATGATACAAAACTCAAGCAACCTCAAACTAGTTTTGTGGACAAGACAATGAGTTCACTGTACTTAAGTGGCCTCCACAGTCACCAGATCGCAATCCAGTCCAATCTCAATTCATCTTTGTGGAAGAAAAGAATATTTGCAATGGAAGCAATGAAGGAAAAAAATCTGAGGAAGCGAAGCCTGGTTCGACCACAAACAAAGTGTTGGGACACCTACATGAATGTGCCCATTCACAGATTGTCTTTTCTTGGATTGCTTTAGAGGATACTAATCACTACCAGGAACACCCTCCCATTTGGAAGTCACTCTGTGTGTTCCTGTTACTGTTTCTACCATATCAGCTCCAGTAAGTGATTACTCACTTGACCCTTGACTGGACCCATTGTGCTGAGTGAGTACTTAGTGTTTAGTTCACAGATGATCTCTTCTTTCTGTGATTTTTATAAGCTAGCACATATACTACACTGGCAGCAGTTTTTACTTAACTAAACAATACACAACAATGAAGAGCTACTTTTTAAAAATGTCCCTATTGAATAAAATGAATTAATTTAACACATTTCTAAAACTCTAAAAAACATTGAGGTCTGTGAGTGGCAGCAGAATTGCTCCTAACCTAATGTGTGTGGGGGAAGCTGCATAAATGTGGTTAACTCATTGCTTTTCCAGGTGGTCTGTGCCAAGGTGAAAATGGCTAACATCATAGGTCAACCTAGACTTTTTTTTTCTTCCCTCTGATGTGGGACTGTAAAGTGCCTGTTACCGCTTAGACACCTCTCAAAGCTTTTCCTGTTGGAAAGACCCTTTACATTGTGTTCAAGTCTTCCCATGCTGGTTTGGCGCTCATATGCCCAACCCTGACTGCATGATGTATCCTGAGGAAAAATCCAGATAAAACCAATAGGTTATTTTCTCTACGTTTCAACAGCCAATGTACTATTTCAAATAGATGATGCAATTCAATTCAGAAGTTTACTTAAATTAGTCATTTTTAATGCTTAAATAATTATGCTTTTTTCCCTCATTTCAAACATTTCTCATAGTTTTGAGTGACTGATGCGTTTGTCTGTGTGTACAAGCCCGTGTGCTTAAATTAACTGAAGGATGACACACGCACTGTAGTATAACATGAATATTCTGCTAAGGTCTGTCCGCCTGGGTCTCCTGTCTGTATGGGGAACCATGTAGATGGAGGTGGGGTGAGGGCTGGGAAGGCATGCACTCTCTAATGGTCCTCCCAGGGACCTGACGCCACTCTCTAGAGACACACAGGCTCTATACATCCCAAGCCTGCTGTCTTTGTCATAATACACACTTCCTCAGAAATTCCCTTTCAAATCCATTAAATCCAAAGTCAAATCACACCTAATTAGGATAAGCAGTCCAAGTTCAGAGGAACTGTATCAAGTACATGACACTCGAAAATTCTGATACGGCGCATGAATGCGTCACTGTGTTTTTTTCTTATGGGTATGTGGTGTTAGCGTGTGTGGAAATGTAATTTCAATTAGAATTAATACCCCAGACAATCTGTGCCTACTTCTGGTAAGACATGGTTGATAAAACTGCTCAGCAGGATTATATCACCTCTTTACTGAAAGACATAATTATCATACAAAAAGACATACAAAGCAATAATAAAAAGAGGGTGAAAGAGTTATAATTTACATATCCACTACAAAAGGGATACATGTGCATACTTGTCAGATCGTTCTCTCCCATACACATGTATACGGAAGAAAATACACTCATACTGCAAGCACCATAATTATAAGAGTCAGTCTATGTTTTTTCTTTGAAGTATTTTTGTTACAAATACGAGTCAATATTCCAGGTTGTATTTGAGAGTCTGGGTGTGTGCTTCACCTTTCTTCATGACCATCATGGAAAGCAGTGTGTCTCCTGCCCCTTTTAATCAGAGTAGCACAACGGTGAGGATAAAGCCGCATTATCTCAGCACAATCAGATTAGAGAGGATTGCTGTTCTGCGAAGCAACACAAAGTAAAGCACCAAACCTCTCGGATCAAGATGATTTGATTATTAATTCGCGATCATATTATCCTTTAAGAAGTATAAATTGTTTTATTTTTATTTATTTAATTTCCATTTGTTTCTACAATTTTCCCACAGTTCCTAAGGCTAAAAGAAGATGGGAAGATTATCTTACCCACCTGAGCAAGTGTTCTTTACTCCTCCCTCGCACTGTTTCTCCTTTAATTCATTTCTCCCCTTCGCTTACTGGTGGTGGTTGTTGTTACTTCTGCCAGTGGCCAGATGGGGGTGCCATGCCTGCTGCACACAGTCAGGGCCTCCTCCACACCTAATCTCATCAAAATAAACATGCCAGCTTATGTCAGCTTCTCCAGCAGCGAGAGACAGGGAAGGAGGGTGCTATAGAAACAGGTCAGGCTAATCATGCATATAATTGCATTATGACATTTTGGGCTACTGGGACAAGACCTTTGGATATCAGGTTATCCTCGAAGCACTTAAGTGATTAACAAATGAAAATGCAGCTCTGAAACTTAATTAGATATTATGTCTCAGCCATGCCTACAGGGTGGGGTTTCAAGGTAGTAGTTGTCAGTGGGTTACACAGAGGGCACACAATGTACTATGTAAGTCTGTAAGTTAAATCAGAGAAATGCAAAATTTACCTGAATTTATCATTTCTGCCTTGGCAATATTAGTTCTTAAGTAGATTATTTGATAATCATTGCAGTTGCTAATTAAAGCTTTCCAACTGCATACATGAGTCAGATTGCAATTATCACAAAATGGAAAGATGTGGGAATGCTTTAACATTAACTTGCAGTTAATTTAGGATTATTTACAATAACCACTTCCTTGGATTACAGTTAAGATAAAGAGAGATATTCCACTTTTATTTAAAAAAAATCATTAAGCATTGAGAAGCCTGCTGCTCTCTGTAATTCTTTCACTTATACAAAAGTAAATTGTTCACATTAGAATATGCAGTTTATCATCAGATCACTCCATAACATCAGAGTTACAAAGACAAAGTGAAAATTAAATTGGTCAGCTGGTCTCCAGGGATTTGTTTTTCATTACCTGACATTTACCATACCCATATGGAAAAGATATATATAAATCTTATAAGTTTGTATCTGTCTTGTGTGAAACTTGTATGAAAAGCATGTAAGTGTGAAAACAGATATAAGATCCCTTGAAAAATTATATAATGAAACTTGTATGTTTAGGATACTTACTAAAACAATGTATGAAAGTAATGCGAAAGTGGCCACTTTCATGAGTAAATCATGTAAGCCTTATATGATTTACTCATGAAAGTGGCCACTTTCATGAGTAATCACATATAAGTTTTTACTATTTCTTTTCTGTATGGGATAGCACAGACAAAGCACAACATTACATATATTACTTGACTATTTTACAACAGGCACAATTGTCAAAAATAAAGACATTACTGCTAAGATATAGCAGTATATATACACACACACACACACACTCTCACTGGTCACTCTATAACCTTTCATCATATCCCCCCTGTTGGAAACTCTTGAACATGATTAGCTACTTTTCCACTTTACTAATTCATAGGCAACTTAAGCCCCTGAACACAAAGGGCAAAATCATTCTGTAGTCTCCAATGCTTTTGTCCCTGTCAAATGCACATACACTCAGTTTGATTGAATGATTCCTTGTTCTGCATCATACTTGGTCATCCATTAACATGAAGTTCCTTCTTCCTTCTCTAGCTGAAACCAACTGAAATGTTAAAAATCCAAGCAATGAGCAAATACTGCTTTCTTGACACTGGCTAAATACAGACAGGGCATTAACATTTTAAAACAAGGTGACACATTTGTCACGGATTGATTTGGGAGCGGCATAACATGTTGTCTGTATCTCTAGACTCTGATGGGAGATTAACTAACGTATTACATTTCCGACACAGTGAGAACAAGACATGGATCTTGAACCTTAATCAATCTGTCTTGCAATATGGTATATACTGGAGTGAGTGATTGGCAGTAGTTAATGAGGATTTTTTTTTTCCAGTCAGGGTCATTCAAGGACAAATACTCAAAGAATATCAACATGGAAGCATCAGTGCTAGTGCTTCCAGTCTGTCCCAATCACAACTTATCATCAGCAGAAAGACTGTGATGAAGACATGGCTGCCGACAGATGTCCTGGACCATATCCGTGTTTGTGCCTCTGTTTCATGGGACAAGAGCCATCAGTCAGCAAGGCTAGGCGGGGAGAAGGAGGGATGCTAGGGGGGTTGGGGATGAGGATGTGGGAGGGTGGACAAGGGAAGACTGGGCCTCAGCTGTCAGCTCTGTGTACTTACATATGGCTCAGTGTCCTAGTAGCACTATGTGAAAAGACAAAGGGCCCTCCCTCTCCATCATCACAGAGAGACACACCTTTTGAGAAATCTCTGACAGTTTGCAGGTCTGCACACATGTACATGTGTGCACACACACACACACATACACACACACACACACAAATGTGCACATTTTTAGATATGCATGATACAACCACAGAGCTATATACAAGTATGCAGACAAAAACACACACAAAGCACATTCACAAGCAGGCATACTCATCTCCTGCATTTTGCATAGGTGACACTTTTCATTATTCAAAGCATCTTTCTGGGGATGTGGTGTGCACATCGAGAGGCGACATGCACTTTCTCCAAACAAGGTACACCTTAATTATGCATGCTCTGACTACAGACTTTGCATTTTAGTGTGTGTGTGTGTGTGTGTGTGTGTGTGTGTGTGTGTGTGTGTGTGTGTGTGTGCACGTGGACACGTGTTTCTGTATGCGTGTTTTTGGTTTATTTGCCTAATTGTAAGTGTTTATATGTTGGACATAGCATATGTGTTTGATTTTTAAGCATATTGAGTATACCTATGTCTCTGTATAAATGCCTTGGTAAGCTGTCAGCAGTACTCTCTATACATCTGAAAACACTGAATTCAATATATTCATGTATGTAATCACAGGGTCACAACCACAAATGTTCATCAGTGACAGAACCTTGGTTAAAATTCCATTTTATCCTTAAACAAGCCACAATAAATTCCAAACAGTCACTTCATTATAATAGTATGCTGCGTTTGCAAAAAGCTTGGGAAAGTCTACATGAGCTAAGCCAGTTCCTGGTGAACAGATGAGATGCGGTGTGTCATAAAGGGTCCCCACCTGACCCACCCCTGATCAGAGCCAACTTCTGCTACAAGCCCTCAACAGAACATATTTGTATTGTTGTTGTTTGCTTAGTCTCTTTATCTGCCTGACAGGGTTTCAAACTTGCATGCCTCTCCCTGAAGAGACAGCAGTGATGAAACAATTCGAAAGATGGCGGCTCCTGTCATTCACTCAATTTTTCAGCTTGTGTAAAATACACAAGTAGGCTTTCATTTAGGTGATTACACCAGATTAGAATTCCCATTAACATTGGGAAGTGCACGTTGCTTTGGAAGAGGCCTTTACTTTGAGTACCGACACAACGGCACATTAGGACAGTGAGCATCACATTAACCGGCAGCACTGGCAGCTCAGAGGTGCCGCAAGACAGGGATTTTCAGCTTGATTGGGTTTTCATCTTGGAGTAAAGGGATGAATTATTTATTTTCCAACTTGAATGTGTGCATGAGATAGTACATGAGACACACACACACTAACTTGCTCTTTCACTATCTGTGTGTGTGTGTGTGTGTGTGTGTGTGTGTGTGTGTGTGTGTGT
>NW_005187426.1:4196925-4227486 GCF_000239375.1 Pundamilia nyererei
TGTGTGTGTGTGTGTGTGTGTGTGTGTGTGTGTGTGTGTGTGTGTATTGGTGGTGAAAAAAGCCAAGCCAAGGTAAATACTTTAAAACATTCTACCTTTCTCTTGATGCAGAAAACGAACAAGCTTTAGGGTCAGGGTGCAACATTCCCAAAAGTGAAATTCCACCAATTATTCACAGGAGATCCACAGCGAGTGCTCAGGGCAACATGTCCGCACCCTTGAGTGGGCAGAGGAGACTGACAGGCCCATTATAAAAGGGCCCACATGACAGATAAATATTTCAGACACAAATAAATAAAGGATGCCCGGTGTTTTCCCTCTGAATGACTTTTCACAGCCGAATGCCCACGGCCGCTTGCCCCGGGATCTCCTGACGGCACCCTTCAACCCCTCCCTTGCTACCACCCCTCTACCTATTCTACCTCAGGCTCTATGCGACACCCCAAAACAGGCCACCACCCTCTCTTGATGTTGCCCCCCACACAAACAACTACGGTGCTCCTCCTCCCATGCGCATATCCCCTGGGCCAACTGCTCCTGGAAGCAGCAGCAGGTGAAAGTACTGCTCCTCCATTTCTGGGTACAAAGAAGCAATTAATCTATGTGTCTAAGACAGGCTGTCTAGGAAGGCCTTCCTTTTGTGTTTGTGGATCTCACTCAGTCAAGCTAACTCTGTCAAGAGCTCAAGCCTATTGTTGCCAGTAATTACTATAATGCGTAGAATACATGTTGAACTGTAATGACTTTTTTGTTACCTATAAGATGGTCACAAAAGGTGTCTATATAAAGTTATCACGTGCCAGGAAAAAAAAGTTTCAATTAACACTAGAATAAGTGTGTTAAATGTCTATGGCTATAATAAGAATGGTTAAGTGTCCCCTGCCTTACCAATAGCTTTATGGATTACCTTGCTCCACTTCATTAGGGCAATGTGACATCCCAAAGGAGGGAAGAGTGACAATTTAATTAGGGGGAAATTATGAGATGTTTCTGTGCTTACAATCTTAGTGATGTCAGGTGGGAATCTGAAAGATACCCTTTCCCCAATCTCAAAGCAAAAACATGCAAAGAGAGTGTCAAAATGTAAGCTAAATCAAGAAAGATGTAGCGTCCCAATCGTCTCAGCTCCCATCTCTAAGGTATATACTGGGTAAAGATAGCAGACAATGATAAGAGATCACAGTAGAAAACTGGGAACCCCAAACCAGCTTCATCAATCTGTAGAACAGTATACTTTTGTACCAAAGTTTCAGACAAATCCCAGTTATGTGTACTGCTTAGAATAACTGCTGCATTACTACTGAATGAAAACCATGTAAATATCAGCACTGACAAGAACTGTAGTTTAGATATCAGACAAGCATTGTATCGGCTTGAATACAATCATACTGACAGGTTTGCCTGTATAGGACTCATTCAAATGTTTCTACTGTGTGTTCAGTAGTTTGGATATCAGGTTTTTTCTTTGATGTCCTGCTGGGCAGCACAGAGAAAGCAACTCCACTACCAGTGGGACTATTACACAAGACAAGCTGAAATCCTGAGAACACAAAGTCTTTCTCGCTATCTTTTTGTCTGTCTCTCTTACTTTCACTCTTCCCTTCTCCATCTTTCCCAATATTTTTTCTTTCACAGCCTCCCTAACAAAAGTTGTGTTGAGCGGTGTTAGCATTGAGATAAAAAGAACACTAAAATATTAATGTAGCTGTGCTTTGTTCTGGCAAGCACAGAGACATTGAGATGGAGTTCTCCTGACTGATAGAAACCAGGTCTGATTCATTAGCTAGGGTGTCTGTGTAAGGAGGTCCACAGAGGCCTGCCGCATCCACTGAGAATGCTGGGCAGGCCACCCCCCAACCAACGAACCCCTTCCAATCAAGCCCTCCCATACACTCTCTCTAGCGATCTCCTCCTTCCACTTCATTCTCTCCATCATTATCCCCCACCTCTTTATTTTATCCGTAATTCGTTAACCCAAAATTTCCTCTAAACCTCACTTTACTGTCTGAATTCTTCATGTACGCACCTTGCATCCTCCACCTCCTCTACAGTAAGGTTCCTTTTACCTTCCCCCAACCCAGCCCCCTAGTATGCAAGTTGTTTGTTCTTTCTAATGCATCTCCAGATGTGGAAAAGAAACGGGTGAGAGAGAAAGTGAGAGAGAGGGGAGGGGTGTGCTTTTGGTGTAAGCAACTAAAAAAACAAACAAACAAACAAACAAAAAGCTATGATCTGGTGCTACACTGCCCTTGGTGACTGCTTTTGAGAGGTAAAATGATATGTATTTAAACATATTCGAATTAAACTGCGCAGCAAAGTTGAAGACTTTACCACAGGGAGAGTCCATCTTTTTTTGTTTTAATAATACAATAATTTCTCTTTTCTCTCATCTTGTACTATAACCCACATTTCCTTTTCCTTGTGAGACAACGATGATCAAACCATCCTGAGTGGACACAATCACTGTAAACTGGAATAGAAAAACCTAGAGAGAGTAAAAGAGAAAGAGATGGAAATTACAAGTGCCTCCAAACTCCTTTCTTCTACAATCCCTTAAAACAATGAGCTACTTCCCCAATGAATAAGGAACAGCTCACTGGGATAGTCTACGAACAAGACTAAGGATTTCTGGGATATGTTTTATCTTTGTTATGCTCTCATTGAAAAAAAAATCAATAGAGCAACATGAGAATAAAAAGACAAAGATAACAATGAGGCTAGATAAAGTAAAGTTTTCACAGATGTCTAGATACTTGTTAAGAAAAGTACTACACTTGTGACTTTGTTTCAGGATTAAAACTTACTAACTTGTGTTTCTGTGTATGAAAATTCTTCAACAACTGCGACTTGCCAAAAGATTTCACTGAAATCAGTGCATGACAACTTCTCTATTAATAGGTCGGAATTCATAACAGATGTACACAAGCTGTGATGTCTGTTGTGGTTTACACACATTGTGGTTTGCTGTTTTTGCTTTTCTTGTTTAAATAGTGTGTTGCAGTCCAGTGGGAAGTTTGAGAAATATGAGGACACTTGTTCTACTTGTTTGTTTGCTTTCTGTGTAAACAGGACTTGTCAACCTTACCTGACATAAAACAAAAATAATGCACATGCAGTCATCACAAGAGAGACTTCATCAACTGAAATAGCTGAGAATAAGTGTAAAATATTTCATATCCATCAGCCAACAGCTTAGCTTTAAATTGCCCTAAACAGGCAAATGTGATCTTTTGTTTGTTTATCTTTTTCCAATGTTTCTAAATAATATATTATCCTATATATGCATATAATATATCATTATTCATATTATATATTATGTGTACATGCACAATGATGACAATTATGCAATGTACAAGCGTACTCAAACATGCAAAACACACAAGGAAAGACTACAAACATGGACACACTACACGTTTACCGTCTCACACATGCAAAGCGCTCTCTCTCTTTCACACAGAAGCACCCACCAAGCAAACAAGCACACAGATGAGGCACTACAAGCTCAAAATCCCTTTATTACCTCTCGTTGTGGAGAGGATGCAGAAGTGGCCCACCAAGTGGTCCCTTCTCTGTATATAAACCCTTAAAGCCTTGTCCCACACGAAATGAAAGGCCATTGCAATCTGTAAGCAACCCTGTTCCCATATGGGCCAGCCTGCCATGGGCCTCGTTTGCCTTTGTCCTGTGGATCTCTAAGGGCCAAGCCCTGCATGCCCCAGCCTAGCTCCAGGCATTTATTAAATATGCACCTTCCAGTCGCTGTGAAGAAAGATCCCAACCAGCTAATCTCATCACAGGCTGGGGACCCTCCACATATGTAAATCTACATCTGTTCCCCTTCAAAGAAAGAGATTCTCCCGGATTATCCCGCATACAGACCCAGACGCATATACATACACACATGGAAAAGCACTCACACACAAACATGCATAAGTATTCTTTCTCCCATATGGCCACTGCCAATCAAGAACTGCACCCTCTGCCACAGATTCCAAACACACTCTCCTTTCTCGATTAACCTGATGACATGCAATGGTCAAGAAATTGCTCTTTGTGTCACAGCTTTGTATTTTCCTCAGTGGACGGTGGTAAGGAAAGCCTTACAAACCTTCTCCTTGCCTAAAGGCTACAGCTGGCAACTTTGTGATGGTGCTGAGCCAGAGCTCATAAAGAATAGCACCAGTGGTCCAGGAAGCTGGCACCATACTGAGAACGACAACCTATAGTGCCCTGGGATATCATTATACATCCCTGCAACACAGGATTAGCTTGCTCCCTGACTGGGAGCCATTTGACAGTCTATGGAAAAGATAGCTTTATCAAACGTAACTGACTGACAGACAACAGCAGAAACATATATGGATTAACTATGAACTTGTGTCCACACTGAAACTACTACCATGGTTCTGCTACTGCAATGCAACAATAAATAAATAAATAAAAATAACCAAAATATTTAGGAATCATATATGGTTGTTCTGAACCATGTGTAGTTTTACATAATTAACTTCTTAACTTCTGAACTATAGAGAAAAAAATTATTAGGCTTTATCATAGGGGTGGGCGGTATAAATGGTATACGGTAGAAACGATCAACATGCGATAGCGTATGTTGATAGTCTCATCAAGCTGCGCCTGTTTTGATCAAAAGCATCGCAGCGACTGCAAGCAATATCTGCAAGCAATATCTGCAAATTATGCCGGGCAACAGTAATAGCAAAGAAACGATGCACGTTTCGGAATAAGGGGAAAGCCAAAAACTGCACTTCCTCCACTTCCGTACCATTGATTCATTAAGGTTGAATTCTCTTGTAGCTGCTCTATTCCCTTGTTTTTGCAGTATATTAATGACTAGCCTCATATTGTGGATGGATTATCTCAGTTGTTCTCCTGACTGAAGTTTGGTCCGTTTACAGCATCATGTCATGCGATTGCATTTGTCCCTAACCATCAGGAACCCTCACGTTAACTTTTATTGAGTGGAAAAAAGTTAGCGTTCATCCTCCAGCTTCACTGTTTATGTTATGCTAACATAGCTGTGTTGCTAGCGATCACGTAGCACATCATTATGTACCAGCTAGTCCAACTTCAGTAACCGTAAAAAAAGTCACTACTGTTTAGTTTTCTGTCTTCCTTTATGTTGGAAGTGAAAGCAGAGCTGTACGTTTTCATTTTTTCAGAAATCTCTCAGTCAGAACATGCTATATCATGTTTAGGTGGAAACTAGTGACCTAACTTCCTGCTAACTTCTAACTCTGCTAATGTAATTAATTCTGTTTTCATGAATGCCTGGATGTTAAACTTAATAGTTAACACCTGGTAAAGCAGAAACGCTGATCATTTTATTAAAAATTAAAGAATTTTAAAAGTTTTTAACTCTCAGTGATGCTGCAGTGATGCTTTGGGACCTGAAGCGGACAGAGTTTTGGACCCAGATTACTCCAAAAGGCTCCTGACTACAGTAGCTGTAATGCTCCGACAATCCATCAAGCAGCGCAGCTTCGTAGCTTACCAAAGTCATACTAAAACATTTTTTGACAGATTTTTAAGCCCCGTGTACCACATAAAATCAGTTTGAGGTCAGAAAGCGCAACCAGAATTCATACATAAGGCGCACCAGATTATAAAACGCACTGTCAATTTTTGAGAAAATTAAAGGATTTTAAGTGTGCCTTATAGTGCGGAAAATACAGTATACAGAAGAAAATAATATATCGCAATATATATTGTTACCGCACATGCTTCAAATTATACCGCGATATGGATTTTAGGCCATATTGCCGAGCCCTACTTTATCACTAGTCTACAAACTTTACTTTGAATTCACTGTATCATTGTTTACAGCATTTGCCTATTGCATGTCCAATTACCTAAAAATACAGACAACAAATATAAAAACATAGAAATTATTTCCAAAACAATAAAGTAAAATTAGTAAGCTTACCTGACTTAATTCGATCATATCACGCTAACAATAATTACTTATTACAGTATTAATGATGTCTTAAACAACGAAACATGGTTTCATGTCTTAATCACGATATAAAAAAAGTTGCAAAACATTGTTTTTAAACAGTATATTTTATTAATAACTTACTTTTGTCTGACTGTTGCTGAAATTAAAAATTCACTCCTTTGGGTCTGATGCAGCTAGATCTGCTAGATCTCTATGCAAGGGATAATCTTCTATTACCCAATCATGTTTAAACATGCTTTGGTTATAGACAGGTAAACAGTGCGTTTGAAGAATAAAAAGGGGAATGCATTAACTATTGTGCGCTGATGATTTAGCTCTGCCTTACCTGCATTCATAAAGACTGGCCAGCACAGAGAGCACAGGACCAGATATCCATTAACCATGCTAAAAACCACAATTTGGTTATGGCTAAGTCATACAGTAAAAACCAACCTGGAATAATTTCCAGCTAGCTGACTAGTCTAAATTTAAACTACTTTAAACTACTGCCCTCTATCCTAACTACATATTTGTGTAAGACTTAAGGATACTTCTGTAGTTTCTTGCTTAAGTCCCATCAGATATCAACACATCAGTAGTCTGAACAGAGAAGATGTGTGGATCTCGTTGGCAGTTTGACATGTTATGCTCTTTTGCTCTAGCTATGATAAATGCTGAACACAACTTTTTCTGTGTTGACTAGCTCTACTCTAAATACTTAGATCTAAAATGTCTTATCTGCCATTCCTGTAACATTGTTCCTACAGCTCAAATTCATCCTCTCTCTCTCAGTTCACTGTTGCACCAGCGGAGGCCAACCTATTTTTTTTATCCAATCACCCCCGTGTCAATTATAGAAGACAGAACAGCACTGGCAATTTTAAAAAAGAAACACTAAGATAAAATGATTAATAATTGATTTTCATTTGTGCCCATTTGCGAAGGAATAGCACTGCTGTGTATATACTGATTCACCAAAATCAATCAGGTATATGTTTAACTTAATTCATCTTGAGCTGGAACAGCATGTTCACATGAGTTGGTATTGTATAATTAGACTTTAAAAAAAGGGCTCAAACACAAAGAAAGACCATCTGACACGACATAACAGCTACACAGAGGATGGTTGTTAAGACGTGTTCGATAGATCCGATTTGCATGTTTAATTAAGCTATCAGCTCAGTACAACAGAGACCCAAAACCTAAAGCCGCAGAGTCAACAGTCCCTGTAATAACACCTCCCTCTGGTCAGAAAAGGCTGACGAGAAGTGCAGGGAGGAAAAGGAGGTGCAAGAGAGGAGGCAGGCAAAAAAGGCTGGAGGAGAGTGGAGGGGAGGGTGTGCAGTCAGTCACTAATACAGTGAAAGGGAAAGCGCAAAGCTTTTCATTAACACCCTGTGAAAGGCACATTCACACTCCAGCCCACTAATTAAGTCAGAGCTCACTCACTAGGGAGTGAGAAAGAGGGGAGAGAAAGATGAGTAGAGCTGGGAAAAAATGAGCTAAAAATGAGAATACTTGAAAAAATTAAAGAGGGGAACGTGCCAAAAAAGCAAGGTGGAAATATGGAATGAAGAGACAGCCACAGAGAGTGAAGGCGCAAAAGGAGACGGGGGGTATAGAGATAATATCACTGCTTCTAATCAGGCTGATTTTAAAGTCACTCATTGCCAGTCCACTGCAAGCCTCATTAACTCACCCCTGGCTGGCATCATTGTTCAGGCAGTGTTTGAAATCCACCAAAGGAATGGAGATTTGCTTTAATCCGGGCCCATCAAAGGTAACACTGATGGTGCAGTGACGCTGTGCCACTGGATTAGGCCAAGCTCGAGGGGAGACCGGGAAGAGAGCGGGTGGAACAAGAGAGAGAAAGACCCATCCTCAAAATGTAACCATTTTGAATTCAGTAGGTGACAGGTCTCAAGAGCCTCACCGGTACTCAAGATGACACTTTCAGACTGCATTTGAATAATCTGGATGGTCTAGGTTACATAATTATGCCATGACAATTTGTGCACATATGTCACAGTACATCCTAGCAGCCAGCATGTCAATGCGGGGAAGCTTACGGGGGTAGGGATAAGCACCATACTGTCCCCGCATTTACTCTCCACCACTGTGCTCTGATAGGTGCTGATTCTGGGAAAATCTGCAATTCAAAACAACTTTTTGAAAAGATTTTTTTTCCCCCTCTCATGAATACAGAATTTGAGTAGGTTTAAATTGCACAGAGCAACAACGGGAGACCATTTGGTGTTTAGCTTACCCCTGACTGTGGCAAAGTAAGAGGAGTAAAGACTGGCTACATATTTGGGCAATGATTATAATCACAGTGTCATACATTTTGTCATGTTCACCATTTGATTTGTCAGCCAGGAATCTCGGTTCAAGCCAACAGGAAGTCCTACATGTTCCAAACGGACAGTCCATTTGGATTACTACAAACTGAGATAATACGGTTGTGGGATAAAATACCAGTGCTAGAGGGGAAAACACAGATGAGCTTTAGCCTCATGCAGAGAGAATGATGATGCCTGACAGATGTGATAAAAGGTATGCTGAAATACATACTTTTTATCATTTTTTTAAATGCATCTTCAAAACATATTTTCTAAAAGAGTTGCCTTCACTTACAGGGAGAGCTATCTCCTGTCTAGGAGACCTCAGAGTCCTGGATTTAAAACAATTCATCTTTATTCATGAGAAAAGACACTACAGTGGATATTAAACTTCAGTTTTAGGAATATCAAAGAAAAAGTGTCTGTCCTGCGAGGCTGCATTCCTGCATTTTTTACATTTGAAACATGTTAAAAGTCTACCAGTTCATTCTCAGAATGGCGGTGCTTCAAACAATGTTTAGACACTGGATGTGTTTCATGCTGATATTTTATGCTGACTCCTAGTCTGCTTATGATATGTTAAACCAGAGTTCCAGGTGTCATCAACTATGCCCCAGCATACTTTGACACGGTCAAACTTCAGTGACAGAAAGGATTCTTAAAGGGGTTGATAGTGAACCGCGTGGTAGGGTGTTGGGCGGGGGAATGGGGTAAAAAGGAATGGCAAAGAGGTGAGAGATTGTGGGCATGAGGGCTCTAGGATCATGAGGGAGCCAGGTTAAGCCAGTTAAGGGCATTAGACCTCCAAGCTGATGAAAAGGGGTCCTCGTAGATCAAATTGAAGTAAATCTAGCCTAAATCCACCTTACAAAAGGAGTTTAGACTTTGCCATTGTGTAGGCCAGAGTAAACAGGGGGTGCTTGGGTAAGCCTCCCTTCACAGGGGACAAAGGCAGAGAGCTGAGGAACTGATCTTACCCCAGTAGGCCAATGTTAGCACACAGATCACAGGGTTAGACACACTCAACCCTATCAGCTGCTACAGGCCTCTACGGTCACAACACTCCTCTAAGCCTTAAACAAGCTATAAGTTCTCCACTGGCTCTGACACTCTTGCATATCTGCCGTGAATGCTCACATTTTGCCCTAAAGACAAGAGAGATGATAACTTTGTGTCCAGTCACTGGCTCTTGAACAGACATCTCAGAGGGCATCTTCCCTGTCATCCTGGCTGTTTCACACATTCTTTTAATGGTTAAAAGGATTGTTTTTGCATTTTGTCTCCATGACAATGGCTGAATCAAACCTCCATCATCGTTTTCGTCAAAGTATGAGGCAAATTTCCCAGGTGGCTGCAGGGCACTTGTGCTTTCAAAAGAGGATCACAGTGGCAGAAAGAAAAAAAAAGCTCCTCATTCACTAAAAAACTTTCCAGAAAAGCAAGCACAATCATCCTGTTAATGGTTCTAATTGTGGCATCATCATACCCGTCACACTCCAGCTGAACCTAGAACAATAAATATGTGTTCAATTAAGATCCATCAAATGCTCCTAGCCACTCCTGCTGGAAAAACAAAGCGGGCCTCTGGCCCATGGGCCTCGTTCAATTCACCTGGAAATTACATTATAATGTTCTCATTTTTGACCTGCTTTAAATTATCTCCAGGAAAACAAAACCCTTCTCCATTTCTGCCAAGGCAATTGTTCTTCTTCTCACAAGTCGAAAACTTTGGCATATTTTAGCAGCTTTGGGTTTGAAAGGTACTAAAGTAGGTGTCAGCTACTATTACAGTCAAGATCTGCACAAACATGCATTCATACACATATGCTCTCTCTCTCTCTCTCACACACACACACACACACACTGCAGGCCTAGGAGGCATTTATATGAGCCTCCAAAAAGATTACACATTGCTTCACTAATTATCAGCCAAGGAAACCATAACAGTGTTCCAACAACAGAAGAATGCAAAAACAAAGGAGCTATTCAGCAGCAGTAACACCCAAGGTGTTTTCATAGTGACGGCCATCTTGTCAACTGACAGAAGCTGCTGAATGAAATGAAAGAGAACTACCACAGGCAACCAGGTGCTTCTTCCATTTCACTGAAGCCATTCATGTTGTGAATAGCTATGGGCGGCTTTTAGAATGCGTGCACTTAGTTTAAAACATCTCCAACTGTTAAACTGTCTGTAAACACATATTGCAAACCTATAAATAGATGTCATGTCCAAGCCCATTACTAAGCACATGTGTGCAGTATTAGAGGAAGCAAAATTCCAGTTGCTGGTGTAAATCTGCAGTGACCGGTTTGATTTTTACTGAAGCAAGGCAGTGGATTAATAACACCTGGGTTGCTTTGAGTTGAATAGAATACACCTATCACACTTTACTACACTATTTACATATACAGTATTTGGTTTAGTGTTAAACTGCCCTGTGAATGGAGGAAACATCAATATCTACCATTTCCTCACTAGACATATGGTACAAGGACTAATTCCTTCTAGCTGTCTATTATTATAAAGACAACTATTAGATGTCAAAAACGATATATTTTCATATAAAGCATAGAGCCAAAGTTTGGTCAAACAACCATGCTGTAAAAAGCTGCATGTTTTCACTGGTTACAAGTGAGAGTTGAACCACATGGCTGTAAGTCAGCATAAAGGCTTGTGCAAGTGTGCAGGTTCCAAATGAGCAGGAGGAGCGTAGAAGGCCAGTCACAAGCCAGGCTATAGGAGATGATAAATAATCTAGCTGAAGCCAGCCATAAGCAGAGTCTGCCTGTCAGTCCCCTCACCCTAGAACAGCCCGGGGTTATCATGACGTGCCAGCACATTTGGTGTGAGCGTTTGACTGCTTCACCTCCTAATCGTGCCTCCTCCGGGCAGCACTCTCCTGGGAGGCCTCCCAACCTCTTCTCCTCCTCCTACTCTACCTTTTTTAGCAGACTCTGCTGTTACACTGAATAGTCACATCACTGTTGATGGAGGAAGCTTGCAAAGTGTGAGGCTTGTTTCCAACCGTAGGTCCACTTATACTTTTCTACAGACAACTGTCTTGCATGTTTACACACATTCTATGACTGTTCTTGCATATATTTTAAATCCTTCACTTTCATTTCATTTTGTGTTTTGTCACATATTTTCATAATTTCAGTTACAACATAAAGGAACCATTACAAAAATCTAAGCACACAGTAAAAGACATACAGTTAAGTGTCCTACAAATGTGCGATATTTCAACAATCCCACAGGGTTTATTGATACATTTTGAGAAAACATGAGATTTTTCACTATAATACAATACCTAATAAACAGACTAATCAAATTTCTTATCCATTTTAGGACTGCTGAGGAGCTTAAGCCTGTCTTAGTTGTCAAGCCAAGAAGTGAGGTACACTTTTGAACCTGAGCTGTAAATTGCAAATTTGTTGTAAATCATTAAAGATGATAAGTTAGGAAAGTCAGTGGTATGGATAGTTCTGTGAGTATTGTGAGTTGAGTTTCCACAAATAACAGATATGGCTGCACAAATTTAAGCTGTGGGGCGAGAGTGACCGATAAAAATTCCAATGTGACCGAATGGAACACATGTATTTGTACTGCACGCTCCATTGTTGCGTTCCATTTAGCATGTTTTTGGATTTAAACTTGTTCTCCCAAAAGAGCGCACCATCCAACTGTTTAAAAGTATTCGTTGCAATATAAATAAATCCTGTAACTATAATATAAGACGTTATGTATAACATAGGGGCATAACCCTCATGACATCACCTATTGGTTTAGGACTTTTGAGGCTTCAACATTAGCATTGTCCACCACCATATTGTTTTCTGTTAACCAGCAGTGACCATATTTGGTGAAAAAGTGAAACAACTTCTCATCTATCACTAGAAACAAAACTAAGATCCTTAGAGCTGGTAATTTGCTCCGAAAAATAAAAGACTGAAAAACATTTTTCTAACACTCTAGCAAACGCTTTAGATTAACTGTACCAAATAGCGAGGCATAATATTAAAACAGATGATTTCACTAAAAAGCTCCAAAAGACACGCAGGGGCATAAATGTGGTGGAGCCTAAATAACATGTACAGAAGAAGTAAATAGCAGAGATTAGATCTAGTAGATACCTGTCAAACATTGCAACCTCACCCCTAATGTTAGTATCAAATTAGATGATTCAGAAAAAAGCCCACAAAAAAATATAACCTGTACTAAAGTTATAATGATGGGAAATCTATAGAGAATACCAGGCTGTAAATGTGATGTATAATGCTCTAAAGCTTTTAAATATGGGAGGCTAAAGGACTGTCTTACTTTTGGAGCCAGCCTGAAGTGGCACCTAGAGGAACTGTATGTTTTGGCATTTCTGAATTTGCTCGTTCTCTCACCTTGACTTTTCCCCTTAATTGGAAGACAGCACCAGTTAAGACTACAAACAATAGTTTTGTCTTGAACCCTGCTGTGTTGTTGTGGCAATATCATTACCATTTTTCTTTCCAGATGAGGCATCTATTTCCAAGGCAAATGTAGCCCACTTGTATGTGGCCTGTGCAGGCTGTGGTTTGTTGTTCTGGAACCCATCCATTTATGGTGGTTCATCTTGAACTATATTTATCTCTTCTCTTTTTCTCTCTCAGGCATGCAGGGCTATATGAAGAAGAGTGTAAAGAGAAAAGTGTGAACAGCGCACAGCTTTTTTGTAAAGGTTGAAAAATATTAATCAACAGTAGGGCTGCACGATTTTGCATAAAATGAGAATCACGATTTTTTGGCTTAGAATTGAGATCACGATTCTCTTTTCTTTTCCAGTATAAATATTTATTGCACTTATTAACTGCACATCAACTTCGTAACAGTTGAAACTGAACATTAAAACAATAAATAAACATAAAAACAACAAATGTCTCACGTTTTGTCGTTGCTGCAAAATGTTGTACTGCTTGAAATTCCGTCTCCACCTTTGCTCACACTGTGTGTGTATAGAGCAGGTAGCGCAACAATAGAAAAATAGTTGCGGGACGGCATTGTGTAGCGTTTGTCTAGGGTGTTGATCATTTTCCTAAATCCCTCGTTGTGCACAGTGTTGATGGGAGCCATATCTTTGGTCAGGTGATAAGTGTTAGCCTCCGTAATTTCTTTGTGCCTGCGGGAGTTCGACGTGTATAGGGAAACGCTGTATAAGGTTCCCGTTATTGATGTTTGGGTGGTTGACCGGAACGGATTTTCTCCAGTCACTTTCTCGTCATCCCTGACGTGCTCTCCGTTGTTTTTTCCCTGCTAATTTTAGCATCACACAGCACCGCTTCTGTATCACGTGGTATAAGGCTCCGCCCTTGTCATTTGTTGAGCAGGAAGAGTGAGCGCTTGTTTTCATGCAGAGTACGTCCCGGATCAAAATGCGGTACAATCGTCGTCATCTTTTTTTTTTTTTTAATCGTTGTCATTTGGAAATGAGATCGCACATAAGTATGAATCGAGATCGCGATTTTCTAACGATTAATCGTGCAGCCCTAATCAACATTGTACTTGTGCCAATTTATCAATGCTTGGATCAGGACATAGCACATAACAAAGAAGCAGCCAGGTGACACATGCCTTCTTTACATCACTCCAAATGTATTTTTTGTTCTACTCAATTTTATAATAGTTCCAGTCATTCCTAAGCTTGCCGTCTGTGCCTCAACATTAGTGCTGCAATGGGACTGCAGACTATTTATGCTATTTATTCAATCAGATTTGAAATGGCACGTTATTCTGCTGGTCTAGAGCCAGAGTCTTCAAACAGAAGGTGATCTCAGACTGGGTTTTCTTGGACCTTTGTTGCTCTTTAAAGAAGCATGCTGACTAAAAGAAAACAGACACCCGTGTCCACCCACACAAACTTCTCTCTTACGCTAAAAATTTTGACAGCTCTACTCCAAAGAGCATTGCACCGACTGAGCGAATAAGCCATAGCTAGAACTTGAAGGCTTAAATGATGCAAGAGGGTGGGCAGCTACTCAAGAGGATGAATCAGAATTTCTCAGTGCATGGGTATACACTCTAAATATGAATTATTAAGTGGCTATCATACCCCCATAGTATGAAAATAAATCCAGGGGTGGTTGGAATGAGAACAATCTGAGGTAGTGGACCTGAATACTGATGTGGAAAGATATCCCAAAGGAGGTACAGGTACTAAAAAGGCTGCAAGGAAGTTTCCTTGGATCTCTTGCTGTAAGTGCCTGATCTTGCTGTTTAACCTCTGACATCACGAACTGCAACACACACTGTGGCATTCAGTGCTCTAACATCTCACTGGACACTTTACACTGTCCTATAAGCAAGTTACTAATCGGAATTCAAATCACAGTGGAACAACCAGAAAGAACAGTATGACGCACTGCTTCAACTAACTAAAACAGAACTAACTAGATGAAAAGGATTACAAATCTACAAATCCGGATGGTAAAGTAAAAAAGCAAAAGTCATGAAAATAAATAGTAAATACATAATAAATAATAGAAGTACTAAAATATTTTTTTGGTACAGCAGGCCTTAAGAAAAAACATTCTCTGGGGAGCCTAAAAATTTGGAAACAAATTTTTAACATCTGCCTGTGGTATATGTGTGAACAGTTTGACTGAGCCACTGAATAACATCACCTTTCTCCTGTCACCAACAGCTGCAAAAAAACTACCTGTTATTACAACCACAACTTACCACCAAGTACGAGCATCCGTGTGTCATAAGTAACAGCAGGTATGTTTCTTGCACTGCAGGGCTTAACCTTGAATCCAAACAGGGAGACCATTTATTTACTTCAGACTTTTAGAGTACAATGTGATTATACATCATTATTACTGTATTACTGTATTAAAAGTCAGGCAATTCTTGAAGTAAAAATCTGGCAATAATGGGGATTTAAATATTATGGATTAAATTATTTTTTAAATAAAAAGATTGTCTATATGGTGAATAATCAGATGTGCAAATATATGTCTCAGAAAGGAGAACCAAAGCAAGCAGGGCTATTGTTTATTAGTGAGTACTGTTCTTTTTTACTGAGTACTATTTATAACTACTTAGACCATGTATTGCAAAAAGTCAGCAAGTAGATCCTGGTTTGTGGTAAGTTGCTTCATTATGGCAAAAATCATAGTCATTATCAATACTGAGATCTATGTTATTTAATCAGATCACTCAATGACCCTGCAAGCATAATCCATAATCCATAGATTACTTTTAAAGAAATGTTTTTAAACTGTTTAATTCCATGAAATTACTGTTTAACTTTAAAAAAAAAAGAATAATAAATGGGAATAAATGGAAATTGAGTAAATGAGCAAGGCAAAGGCCAGCTAACATGAGAATAAAATGAGCACATAAACCAGAATGTGGCACACTACTCAGTTTTCCTGTTTTCATGATTATCTATGGCAAAGTAACAGAAAGAAAAATTAGACTTACACCAACAGGCTGCAGCTGCAGTTTGTGAGAAATTGAAGATTTGAGAATATCAAGGTAAATGTAATTGAGTCTTTCACCACAAGATGGGGTCTGTCTAAGAGGTCTTATCTCTATATGCTCTTGTGGCTCCATAACACCCTTGCTTGGGACTGTCACAAATTAGAATTATACATCACAACAATTTATACCTATGATGTTCTCATCACCTTCCTGAAGTACAATAAACCTGCCTCGACACAGAACTGTTACAGATCCACCACATTTTGGGAGAATAGTTTCAACTACACAAGTTAAAAGCCAGTCTTGTATGTAGATCTGTATTACAGATATACAATTTATTTGACTCAAAAGTACTGTATTCTGACTTTTGTCAGAAAGATACTATAATCTCATTTTTTAGTAGTACACAAAGGCCAAGTGTAATTGAAAAACATCTGGAAAGGTTGCCCAAGAAATGAATGAAATGATTAAAAAAATGACACAACTGAGATTTAGGAGGGTGCTATGTTTCAGTTACAGCAAGCTGTGAGAATATCAGGTATGAAAACATGAAAACATAAAGCTTAAAAGTCATTTTTTGGCCATGTTTATTCTTTAACACAACCTGAGTTCTTTAATATTGGATTTATTATAATTTCTTTAAGAATGTTCCATTCTTTGTCAAAATGATCCCTTGCTTAGATAATGTTGAGGTCGAGGCTATGGGGAGGCCAGTCTATAACTGATAGTGTTCCATTGTGCATTTTCCTATGCTTTTACTTCACTGGTAGTGTATTTGGGATTATTATCCTGTTGAAAACTTAAGCTGTTGCCAATCAGATGCTTTCCAGACGGTACTGGATTTTGGATCAAAATCGGACTGTACTACTGACTGATCCCGACACCAGTCACTAAAATATGGACCCACGCTATGACTGAACCTACATTATCTTTTACAGATGGCTGCAGACACTAATTGTTGTATCTTTCTCCTGACGTCCTCTATACACATTGAACCAAATATTTCAAATTTGGATTTATCACTGCATAAGACCTTTTGCTGTTGATTTTCAGTTCAGTTCTTATGTAATTTATCATAACTCAGTCCCTTCTCCCTTCCAGGAGAATGGCTTCTTAACAGACACTCTTTAGCTGATATCAGTTATGATGAGACTTCAGAGAGCAGCAGATAGATCAACTAAAGGGCCAGATGACTCTCTCAGGTCTTGCGTCAGTTCTTTGCTGGATTGTTCCCCCATTTCTTAGGGACATTACTGTCAGCACTATTTCAGTACTGTTCATCTGCAGTAAATAAATTTTTGGGGCTTCCTCTTCTCTTCTTCTTACAATTCATCTTAACCTTTGTTTGTTCGTTTTACTACTGTAATATATTGTTGAAAAAAAAAGTGTCACCACTGACAGTGAGACCATAAACAGAGGGTGTACCCGCTTTAAGCGATCAATAACGTGCCCTAGCATCCTTGATCCCCAAAGTGCAGTATGTTTGACGAGTGACGATCATTGTGTGTTGCACACGAGTGCAGTAAAGTGAATTACGCCTTGCCCCGCTTAAAGTAAATCAGGGCATGGTTCAGACTGATCGCTGATTGTGCCTAAGCACATAACTGAAACATATCTTTAAAAACTGTTGTGTTAGGAAAATAAAATAATCAATAAAGCATGTAAGAAGACAACGTGCCATGCTTCCAAGAGCTCTGTCCATGTGAAAAAGGGGGAGCACAAACACAAGATAGTTTCTGAGACAAACAGATGTCCAACTTGTTCTTGGGCCCAGATTTATTCGGTTATATTACACACACAATAAGCTAACAATATATGTAATAATTCAACTGCAGAAAACAGTGAGAATAACAAAGAACAATTGTTGCTTGCCTGACTGTTCATTGGCCCTATAATTCACTCTTTATGTCATGATGCCTTAAAATGGGATTTTACAGTTACTCCTTTTATTTCCACATAAAACACACTCTTACATAAGCCTGTTAAGAAAGTATCCATCAGTATCTTCCATGCTTGGTCCCAAAAAACCTAAAGTACACCACAAAGTAGAAAGCCTGTACTAGTGCCAGAGCCTGACCGTCTGCTTTCACTATCACAGCCAGCTGTTTGTTCTTAGCTGTTGCTCTTCTCTCTTTCCCTCTTCTTCCCTATTTTTTCTGTACTCTAAGACACCAAGAAGAGAATAAAGAAAGGAATAGTGGAAGTTGGTGGGGAAAGAGTGTTTTCTACAATTCACCTTTTATCTCACATACAGTATGTGGCAAGCAGAGTGTACAAGGGGAAAGAAGAAATAAAGTGGAAGGCAAAATCAGAGATGAGAGCTAAGGGAGAGGTGCAGAGAAAAAAGGGAGCAGCTTGAGGAGAAGAAAAAGAGCAGAGCCATATTTCTTTTCTGCGGCATATATTTCATGTTCTCTGATCTAAGGAGGAAATGTTGTAAAAGGCATCCCACAGAGACACAGTGAGCATGGATATAGTTTTTAATTTACACTTTTTTTAGCTTTAGAAGTATTGGAATATTATTTCACTAAAAAGCAATCAGCTATAACATGGTCAACTGCCCAATACTGTTGCAGTTATGCCACTACAACAGCTGTGACCTATGAAATCATGAACTCCGCAACACATCTGAAGGTGTTCTGTTGTACCTATCATCAAGATGCTTTCCACTCAACTTATAGGTCCTTTAAGGAAATGCATAGTGTTGTACCACTGTTTCCATTCTATGTTTATCACATCAGCTTCAAGAACATAACGATTAACTTGCTGCTTAATAAAGTAAACCCTTTAGCATGTGCAACTGTAATGACATACTCAATTTCTGGTGGCTTTAACATTGTAGCTTATCAGTATATAACCTATATTTTTAATCTATTTGTGCATAAGAAGATAATAAAGCTGTTTGAGACAAAACAGTTCATTTCTCCTTGCCCATGTACTACAGCAGCCCTCGTGGTAATTCCCAAGACTAACTTAAGCAAGCGGTGTTTGGTGTGGAATATGTTTAGCTGTTGCGAGCTACCTTTATTCTCCTGACAAACCATAGCTGTGTAACTATAGCAGAACCCGATGTAGCAACAGAAAGACCATCATAAACTGTTCAGAAGTGTCCCACAATCGCATCGAAGTGACTGATAAAGCACTTTTAAGTATAAAGCTTTTGAAGCCTGTCAATGTGAATGCTGATGGCTGGACTGTTGAGTGCTATGAGGAAAATCTGATTCCCTGCTGTCTCTGTATCACTTGACAGGTGAAGACATGGGAGAAGAAGAACGTGGTCCGAGTCTCTCCAATGGCATATCACTCTGGCAACCAATGAGAGTGACTGATGTGGGACTTATTGACTTGCCTGGTTTGATGGGCACTTAGTGGCTGACACTGTTACATGCAGCATCCTTCACTGCTAAACTAAACTGCCCGGCATGATCAAATCAGTTGCCAGCTAACCTCTTTACACCAAAACACTCCTGAGATTACCCTTCAACCCACCATGTATATAGATAAGTATAGAGAGTACAGAGATCAATGCTATTAAGACCATTTAAGTCTGTTTATTTAGTGTGTGACGGGGGGATTAGAAAACTAGTAATTCAGAGTTAAAACAAACAATGACTGATTAAGAGTCATTGTTAATCACAACACATTGGTTAATTCAAATCCATATTGCTGAGTGAAATCAGAGCATTTGAATTTTGCACAAACCCTACAGTTTGGCTTCTGTCTTTTCTGTAGCAACCCTGTCTTCTGTATTTTTGATATTTATGTGAAAGAATACTGATACTATAGACTAAATTAATGCAGTGAATGTACCTAACTTTAACAATGAACTCACATTGTCTCCAAGCAAATATTTAACGTTCAATGCTGTTATAAAAAGCTTAAATCAAGTTTTAAAAAAATATATTAAAAAAGAACTTTTGGATAATAGTGTTTTCTAAAAGTCTTTTAGAAAGTCTTTTCTAATCTAAAAACTACCCTTTAAGCTTGGTAGCATAAAGTGTTGCACATTCAGGTCAAAAAATTATGCATTCTCAAAGTGAAAAAATAATGTTAATACAGTTTTAAATTAAAACAGGAAACTCAGAGTTTTATTTTTCACAGAAAATGTTAATGGAACAGTATATAATGAAGCGGATTTAGAACCATCTTAATCAAATATATTTCAGGAAGTATTTTCCAGGGCAACTGTGTGATTTCATTTTGATACTCTTTGTGATTCTTTGTGAAAAGATTTTAAGAAATCCATGCTGTTATCTTATTATTGGTGTCTCTGTTTTAACGTAAAGTAATCAAGTTAAAGAGCAAGCTATCAAATAGTTACTCTCTTTAGAGAAACTGTAAGTTCAATGAACTTGTTTGAGATGAACTTCTAATCAGCTGCCAGAAACAGACAATCTCACTGAAGACTGGTGAATGGTATTCATTGGAGAGGAGTTTAACATCATTGCGTCTGATTGACTCAGCTCTCAACCACCATGGGTTAAGGGGGCTCCTGGGGTTAGCCTGACCAGACAGAACAAGAGGGGGCAAGAGAAAGAAAGAGACAGAAAGGCAGAAAAAAGAGAGAGGGCACTTCAGTAAATAGGCAGTCCACAGAGAGCTGTGCAGCAGCCTAATAGAGCCTCTCACGAACAGTCTGTCAGTCAGTCAGGTGAAGCAAGGTCTAACAGGGTCCTAATGAAGACAGCTTCACACCAAGTTGTCTTGAAACTCACAAGCTAAAGAGCAGACACACCTATTATCCATCTTCCATTGTGGGGAATATTGCCCACTCAAAGTCACTAACAAGAACAAAGTTGCACCGTACCACTGATGTCTGCCAGACAGATACTGAAGATAATTACAGGTGTTGCTGAGTAATAAGCATACAGTGCCTATTAAGCATTGTCCCAGTCTCGTGCTATTCATTAGAACTCACAGAAAGTCTCTACACCAAATCAAAACTATATAAACTTACCAGTCACACAGACGCCTACCCCTAAACTAAGTGCAGAAATTGTTTTACTTCTTTGGATTCTTCGTAGGTTGGGTTTGTACTATATGGTTGGCTACATCATGTTGTAAGAAGGGATTAAAGAGACTTTTTTGCATTATGCCCATTTTACCCTAGTATTATTAGCAACAGCTGCTGTGGCATTGTGTAACTGAGTCCTTCAATATGCATATATGGTTTGGGATACAAAGTTTCCACAAATTTATAAAATGTTTCCCAGTATTGTTTTTCTAGAAAACTTTAAAAGACCAAGAGGGAATTTGAAGGATAATGACATTAAAACAATGAGGAAGATAATACACACTTATGTTTGTTTTGTATTTAAAGACAATCAAATACTTTGTCCAACTACAATAAAATCAGTTTTTACCATAGTTTACCTGGAAAAAATTAGAAGCACTTAGAGACAATTACAGTATTTGTCTCATCTAACGTGTAACACTGTCAAGAGCTCCTAAAGACAACACAAAAACCACCAACACTCTGTTTATACTGTGAAGATAGAAAAATACAGGTCCTGCATTGGGTTCCCTTGATGCTCTCTGAGGCCATGCACACAGTAAAATTTGAAATGCTTTTTAGGTTGGTATAGGAACAGTAGATAAGCTGGACAGCCAATCATCACCCTACTATCCATCCCAGCCCAGTAGCATTGCCTCAGGACACAGCCTCTGGGTGGCCTCTAACCAGGCCTCGGCCTGCTGTCTCTATGGTAAGTGCTCCGTCACGAGGCTGCCAGGGGCTACAGCATATGCCATCAAACCCCTGGTGTATCCCCCATGGTAAACAGAGGCACTGCTAATGGAAGCATGATTCTCCTTATGTACTGCGCGCATATCTGTCTGTCTGTGCCTCAGACTGACCTTCAGCTGGCCCACTCCTACACTTCACCGGCAAATGGCTTTACGGCTCGATGACCCTGCACTGCCTGACTTGCCACATGTGGGAAATGAAAAAAACGAAATTTAAAAAAAAAAACAGAAAAAGAAAGTAAATGGGTAAGAGTGAGAAAGTGAGAGAAAGAGCTCATCTCTCCTTGACCTCGGGGTTCAAAGATAGGCAACATCTGCCCTGCAACAATATAAGTTTGAACTGTTTACAGATATGCAATTAGTACATACATTTACATATAGAAGCACAAATAATGTCCAGTATCTGGTACTTCCTTAGCAGGCTAAAGATATCTTTTACAGTCAAGTCATGATAAAACACGATATTATAACGATGGTATAACTTAAACTGATAATACAGGGGCTGGAAAACTGCAGAAGATGCAGTTAAAAAAAAATGCTATATTCACTGTTGTTTCAGTGTTGAACATATAAATGCAGTTCTTTACACATAATGATAGGTTTCTTAGCAATCCACCTATGTGTGAACAGTCTGGAAGGACTGTCAACTGGAAAGTGCTGCACTGAGGATCCTATGAGCCTTGGCAAACAAACCTTTATATCTATTTATGTGTGTTGATTGTGTTACGACTGCATGCCTACTGCCAGTCAAGCATGTCATTGCCCAAGCAGTAACTATGTAACCACCACAATCACAGAGTAAAATTGTTTTAATAGACACTCTATATTTCATTCCCTTACAATGGCTTTTGCCCAAGTGTGCGCCAGCCATTCTGTGGGTATTTAACATAATTATAGGGCTTTGTAGGTTTGTAGAGGGGTATTTGGGGGTAGATAAAGCCATCATTACTGTACACATTCACTGTCGACACACAATCCCAGCTCTGGGTACAAAGCAATCGCTACAAGTGTATTATCTTTCCTGTACAAGTCTATAATTAGTTTTTCCCTCGTTACAAAGTGGGCATATGTTTCATGGAAGAATGAAAAGAAACAGATTACTTCAAACCTTAACCCTGTCCTATTTCTCTAAGATAGTTTTATAGCAGGCAAAGATAAGAGAAGAGCTACAGGGAGGAACTTTGTAATGTGTCTCAGTATCAGGGAGTATGTGGGGAGTTCAGAGGCAGAGTGGAATGAGGAGCCTGGGGCTTATGTCTTCAAATCACAGCTTTCCCAAGCACTGTCTCTGCTTTATAACTATGACGATGCCAGAAGGATGGGAATTAGTTTTGACAATGTACCGTTACAGATGCTCTTCCAATAAGTGTGTATGTGTGCTCTTTATACACATCCAATAATAATATCAATACAAATCTACAGTGTCTCTAGTGGCTTCTGTCCAATATGAAGCAATTAGTTTATAATACACTTCCTTCCTCCATATCTGTGTCGTATTTTAGAAGTGATGGGGTTTATGCTGGCATCCATAAAACATAAAGGGTCACATTAAACTGCAAGGGAGAGAGTAGATGAGACAGGACTAATTATCTTTATAGCCTGACAGCAATATTTTATTTAACTTCAGCTCTGGGACTTGTGGATGTGTTGGTCAGTGGACAGCAAGCATTAGGAGATTTCATTTTTGTGGTGCAACTAGGCAAGGTATTTGTGACAAAAGGTATTTCCCATCAACTGCTAAAATAACAACAATATAAAAATTTATTTTTTAATTTATTCATTCTATTATCATGGATGAAGCAGGAGCATACTACAAATTTAAGAAACAAATATTTTTATTTGTCCTATTTGCTCTTCTTTGTCGGCTCTATGTCTACTTCAGTTATATTAAGAAGAAATGGCAAAAGCCTGTGAGAAGAAGTCAGTTGAGAGAAGATGAGGCCATAAGAGAAAGAAGATTGAAGCAGAAAAAAAACCCCTAAAAAATAAATTGAGTGAAAAAGCCAAGAACAGAGAAGAGGCCAAGAGAGTGGTGTCATGGGAGCTAAGAGAGGCTAGTGCCATGCTATTGAGCGCCTGAAAGAACACAGTCTCTGATTTTTTCCTTTTCTGCTTTTTTCCCTTTCAAAGAGCACTTGAAAGCTCTTCTGTGGTATCGAGCAGGTGGGAGTCTATGCTGAGGCGGACTGGGGCAGAGAATGGGCTGGGCTGTGTAAAGCAGCTCCCTCTTACTCTAGCCAATGCACCGAAGTGAAGGACTCGGAGGTCCAAAGGCCCAGTGGCCCAGAGCTCCAGCCAAGCATCTCTGAGGAGCCTTCAGCCAGGCAGAGGAGGCCAGGCACCTATAATGAAAGCTAACCACAAAAGCTGCCTAAAACGTATCCACACTAGGAGAAAGAAGAGCAATGTTGATACATATTTCAAAAGACAGTACCTTGACACTTAATAGTTTTTTTTGGTTTTTTTCTAAAACCCCCCCCCAAAAAAAACCCAGCAACTGCAGGAGGACATACAAAGAACCTGTTTCCGATTGCTATATTTGAATGGACTCTAATAATGTAATAACTAAACCTTTAAATAATGTCAAGCACCATTTAACTTTCACTAAAGACAACAATATATCTTATTTAATAAATATCAATATCAGTGTGTTTATCAGTGCCAGTGTGTTTATAATGTAATACTAATCAACACAATCTGTTGTGCTATGGCTGGAAAACTGACTGAAATATCAAATTGCGCTGCACACATTTCATTGGGGAAAAAAAATGGTATTCACTTGTCATTTGACTGACAATAGCCAGATAGTATTTTACAAAAATAAAATAAAATAAATAAATAAATAAAAATTCAGTGGGCAAATGAAAACCTGTGCACCCAAACTTTAGTATGCTCATGACATGAATATGGACATCTCTTTTATCCTTTAAAAAATAGTGATACATATATAGTCATAGCCTCAGTCCAAATCTTAATCCATGCTCCGTTAATCATTTCCTTAATCACAGTCATTATTACACTTAGGTTCTCCTGTAGACATGCATAACACAGCTTTTTTTCCAAGCAGGTTACAGATGAACGCAGTATTGATGCAATCCAGTTTTGTTTTGTTTTTTTCTTTTTTCACTTTAATATAATTGATCAAAACAGCAACCAGCCTTTGAACGCTTGGTCCACCGGGAGTAACTTCAAACAGTATCAATTATAAAAAAATCGGCTTGGAGGAGTGGAGTCAATTCCCTATCAATAAAGTATTCAACGGCAATCGCCAGGAGATTAGGGGAGAGATGAGCCAAGTGCAAACCCACAGGGCTGCCTAAATCTACTGCACAGTGAATGCTCCGGTAAACTAAGTAGCTTCAGATGATCAAACAGGCAGTATTCCAATCAAACACTGCATAGAGTTACAGTAGCAGATGCTGCTAATACAGTGTTAACCTTTGAAGAACTGCATTCAACTCAGAGCTGAAACATGTGAACTGACATCTGAGGTCTGAACTATACAGTTACTGTACAAGTAGTTTTTAACGGTCTGCAAGCTGTCTAAATAACATGAGAAATTAGCAAATTTAAATTTGATAAAACCATACATTAAAATATTTAAACTATTCCGGCAAAGTTAATGATTCCTAATAAAGGAGAGACAGTGTCACCTGCTGCCATTCTGTCAATTACAAAAATATATATATGAGGGTATTATTTTGTGCAGTTTTTAAAATGTCAGGGCCCTCTATCAGATCGAATGTTGTTGAGACATGTACAGACAAAGCAAACACAAAAAATAAACAACCAGCTACAATTTTTATTCAGTGTGTCAGTCCTATTTTCAGCATTTATATGTTGCAATCTTTTCTAGATCCAGAAATACAAGTTTATCTCAATATGTTCATTCTCAACACTGATAACTTTTCTCTTCACAAACATCGTTTTCATTCAGAGAAAATATGAAAAAGGGACATAATCCTTTGGTATAGCTATTTATAAAAAAAAAAAATGTTTGTGTCACTAACTGAGCTCAAATCGACTTTCTGATCCCTCATCTATTCACAATGGCCTTCTCTTTATTCAAAAAGTTTAATCTGCTAAACCAAAAACTATGTTAAGTAAATAAAAACTTATTTTTGTGGCCAAATCTACAGGTTACTTTAAAACAAAAGGGTAATGATCTTTAGCACAGGCTTATCAACTTTTGGCTAGCTGTTACTGGATCTATAAGGTTGGCCTTGACATACATACAAATGTGCAAACAACGTAAAAAACTAAAATACAAGCATGCAGACATCCATTTACATGCACACGTATAATTATGCATTCATTCCTCCACGGTATCAGCGCTACAGTGTATAGATCTATTGACAGAGGCATGCCATATCAATGACACCTTCAATCTTTTCAGGCCCCTCTCCCTGAAAGCCTCTGTTGCGACACAATCATTACAAATTGATTGCAAAATAGCTAACAATCATGATTAAATCATTAAATTCTTGTCTACGCTTCAGAGAATGGGAAGAAAATTAACTTCCCACCAACCTCATTTTTTTTCTGAACACGAAATAATGATTTTCTGCCAGTCTAATTACAAAGCCAACATCTGATCAAGCCCGCATCCAGAGGGGATTATCACATGCACTAGTATTAGACCTCATTACCAGCCTGAGTGCAGAATTATTACATCTTGTAATTGGATGGTGAGATTTATATACAGATCAGGCCGGTTTCTGTAAGATTGTAATTACAGGCTTCGTTGGTTAGCTACTTATCACTCAGCAGTGGAGTGCAGGAAATCAGCACGTGGAAGAGCATTTCATTAACCCCTCACCCTGTTGGGGGGGGGGACCCTGTACCTTCCACGCCTGTTTTAGGAACAACAGCATCATTCACACACAAAATAATTTATCACCTCCTCTTTTGGGCCATACCTTAGTTTCATTAGACAATTAGAATAAACTATCCATTTTTATTGTTGACTGGGTCCTATTTTCTAATTACCCAAGATAAGCGTGTAGACTATGCCCTAAACAGAGGCTTCATAAAAAACCTTGCTGGCTGGGTAGGTGGCTAGGGTTAACAGGCTAAAGGCTCATTACACTGCAGTTATGGAGTAGTGTGTGTGTGCATAGAAGATTTGATGTATCCATCCAGTTGGGCTCCCCCATGTATACTGCTAAGAGAAGCACACCATCTTCCCTTCTCTATGCTGACTTTAAATCATGTAAATTATTAAACACACTTTCTCCCAGTTTTTCTCAAGAAGGGCCTTAATTAATGGACGAGGATGCTTGTTAAACACCTTACTTTCCATGGCACAATTCTGCCAAGTGTGATTAGACAGGGCTAGCATGCTCCACTTCATCAGCAGACCAAAAAAGAAAAGAAAGATTAAAAAAAAAAAAGATAGAGGCCACCATCATCATTCCTCATCACAACTCAAGCATTGGCTGCTCTACATACAAAGAGGTCACTCACGAAAACGCAATGTAAATTTGCTCTGACAATGTCAAGCTCTGGCACCTTTTACACATTTTAATAAATTGAAAAACAGACTCGGGCAAATCTTGGGGTAAATGAAATGAAAAATGACAGAGGGAGGAAAAGAGAAATGTGTGTTGTAATGTGAAGCCGATGAAACACAACTCATTTGCTGTTTGCCATCTTGCAACTCAGCAAGAAATCCCTTGATCCACGTGTCATGGTGACACTGGTGGAAAGAAAAGAAAAGAAAGCATCAGCACCTCATCACAGTTAACACCCATACAACTTACTTTCTCTCTACATATCACAGAGCCCTCCCCTGTAACAATCAATACAGGCCTATATTTTATGAGACAAGGAGTTAACTTGTTCAATTATGCCACAGACAGCTCTATTCTTTTGTAACAAGTAATCTGGGTAGTGAAATCAATACTGACAGGCTCACGGCACGCTAGCTAATTTCATATTACCTCCAGCCAATGGCAGAGCAGCTCATAATGGAGCTGTAGTTCCACTTCATTATAAGAAAGGAGGGGGATCAATACTAGCACAGACACACACATGCCTACGTTAACACGCACATACACACACACACACACACACACATAAGCAAAAGGTCTGATTTTCCACACAAAGACTAACACATATGGGTAATAGAAGGCAACTCTGCTACATCGAAGCCCCCAAGAGACTACACAAAGCTGTCTCATGCAGGACAGATGAAGCAGGTGTAGGATAGAGGTCCAGGGTTGTAACCCTCAAAAATAAATTACAGTTCCAATCCTAAACAAACATGAGCACACAATCTCAAGTACTCACAAACACAAATCTGGGTTTTGTTTTGTTTTTTTAAGACAGACAATCAAAAGGAATCATCCTAGCTTTGAATCACTGATCTTCTACAAGGCACACATGCACAGCTTCTTGGCACCAAAGTCAAAATCTGATTAAAAGGTTGTCTACCCAAAGAGAAAAGGTAAAAGAAAAGAGAAATAAAGCAAAAAAGTAAATGGAGAATAACCTTCAGATGCCTACTGAAGTCTTTGACCTTTTCAGCTAATTAAAAATTAAAGCCAATATTCATTTACTACATATATATACAGATATACACACACACACAAGATGGTGTCAACTGTACAATCACTTGACTCATCCATCTCTTTCCAAGAAAAATAAGACAGTGTAGATTAAGATAGGCTTTTCGGAGAAAGAAGGGAGATGTAAAGCCTTTGACAGTTACTAAGCACACATGGCACAGGGTGACAATTCTTCCTGGTAAACAAACTAAATACTCATTAGACTTAAGTCTGACATTTCCTTTTTCATAACTTCCTATTATACTATTTGGATTTATTGCACTCATTAATAATCTTTAACAGGTTATGCTACAAACACCATGACAGCAATATCGTTTAGCTTTAGTACAGGGCACATGCAGAAAGAACAGCTCTAGGAGTATGCATCTCAACTGTGTTATGCGAGAATCCAATTAAATGCATTTTAATCTAAATATCCCTGAATGTGCTTTATTGTTCTTCTTTAATCTCTTTGCCACTATTCCATATGGAGCACCGGTTATCAAATAGACAGGGTTTATGAGACGAGCAGAGTTGTGCAACACTGGGGCTCATCAGTCCTCACCCATTAACAGACTGGCAATGTCTCAGCAATAGGGGGCACAGGCCTGTCTTTTGGTGAGAATGCATTAAAGGCTGAGCTACTCACTGGAGATATGCAACATTTATTAACAATTAGGTGTACACAGCATTCATCACATGCTACAATGAGAGTGTGGTTATATAAAGTTTTAATATATGCCTCATTTTTAAGCTTCCATTATTAGGACAAGAGTAAATCTTCCAGTTGTTGTCATTTACTTTATCAGTAACTTGCACTGCTGCATAGCCGCCTCCTTCACAGAACTGCAATCATCTCCCACATATTCTTATCAGGGCCGCAAGGGGGGCTATCCCAACTACCTTAGGTTTACAGGTAGGGTAGACCCTGGACAGGCTGATCTGCCACAGGGCTATCAGGGTCGTCAGAGAGACAGACAACCATCTGCTCTCACAGTCACACCTATGGGCAATTAAGAATCACCAATTAACCTAACCTTACTAACTGCATGTCTTTGGACTGTGGGAGCAAGCCAGAGTACCGAGAGAGAACCTACGCAAACACGGGGAGAACATGCAAACTCCAATTTAAATCTGAATTTCATTCCTTTTGTGTTGATTTTGTGCAAATTAAAACATGAACATAAACTGTATTACATTCATCTACAAGAAACATATACAAAAGAAAATAGGAACATTGGCTCCTGCAGGTGAGTTGGAGAATAAAATTTGTTAATTTATCACTTAATGGAAGTGAAGGAAAACAAGGTCTCTGACTTTACGGCTCTTAGCCTTGGTCTACATAGAAGTTGCCTTTCTGAATGGTACAGATGTCACCCTTCAAATGAGGTTCATGGGTTTTTTTCTTTTCTTGCTAGAAATGCTCAATCTTGTGACACAGTCACTAACTTGGCAACAATGAGGTGAACTGAAGCGTGACGCTCACTGCTGTGAGAGAAAGGGATGTCAGGCATATAAACTGTTATGAGCTAATATTTCCACATTTGGAACCAGAACATAAATGATACAGTAGCACATCCGACTCATGACAATTCATAAAAATGTGTAAAGTACAAAAGAAAGTTGGGTGACGACCACATAATGATCAATGGTTGCAAGTTTTATTAAAATTTGATCAATAATGTAGGGGGAGAAAACCAAATAGGGCTGTTCGATATAATGATATATATCGGATGACGATATAAAAACTTATATCATTTCATTTTACGCTATCGTTTGTTTCGTGGTGTCGCAAAATAAACTGTTTACGGCAATATTTTTTTCATCGTTTTG
This sequence comes from Pundamilia nyererei, assembly GCF_000239375.1. Lineage (NCBI taxonomy): Eukaryota > Metazoa > Chordata > Actinopteri > Cichliformes > Cichlidae > Pundamilia > Pundamilia nyererei. Next base: position 4,226,803 of record NW_005187426.1, read on the forward strand.
ATGGTCACTGTAGTGGTTATATTAATTTCTTAAAGTTCTCTCTTTCTCTTATATTTTATATAACCACACTACAGACGGACAAACGCCTGTTTTTATGCGTTGTGGTTAGCAACAATGACGGTAACACCATTGCGTGTCCGCTTGTTTATGTTCCACATAAACCTTTCACAATAAAGCTCAAGATCCTGTTGAGACTTTTCAAAATAAACTGAACCACGTGAAAGAGCAGATTATTTACGGATGAGAAGTAAAAAAGAGCCGCCAGGTGCTAAAAAATGAACCTTAGACTCAAACCTTAGAACAGGCTTTTCCCCGCAGCAGGCTGTGTAATAAATACTCACAAAGAAAACGGCAGCTGTAACAACTTATGTCTAAAAATGTTTCATGCATCTGTTAAAACACTAGACTCCAGCTACATGACGCGCAGCTGGAAACACTTCCTGCAAGATGAGCTGCCCGAGATTCGCAGAATTTACAGAAAATGTTACATTTGTGTGATTTATGTCGTTATCGGGACGATAGAATTCTTATATCGGGATATGAGATTTTGGTCATATCGCACAGCCCTAAAACCAAATAGGTTCAAGGTTCAAGGTTCTTTATTTGTCACATGCATAGTTATACAAGTATAACACACAGTGAAATGTAGCCTGACACACTCCTCGACATGTGCAAAAAAATTGG
>NW_005187426.1:4229538-4304336 GCF_000239375.1 Pundamilia nyererei
ACTGCGCATGCTCTGAACATGTCCCAGTCGACGTCGTTGAGTGCGTCCAGTAGCGTAGCTATTACCTCATTCTATTTCATTAATGTCCAACACCAGTAAACCTTTGGGTCATAGATGCAGCCCCCTGCCACTAGCACTAAAAAAAATGTAAAGGATGGACATTTAGTAACAGTGACATCACCTGTTTGCTTCAGAAGTCCTACTTGAAACTTCAACATGAGCATTTCACACTCGCCATCCTGCTTGCATAAAAATCAGATGTAAGGTGTGGCTCCGACTGTGAAACTGCACTTGAGACTGATAAGTTGTTAGCTAATGAGCAGTTTGATACAACAGATCAACTAGTACAATTTCTTACCACAGGTAATCGTCCATTTTAAAACATGGTTCGGCACATTTACAAAATAGATTTTGTAAATCTTGATTTTAAGTTTTTTCAGGATGACCCAAAATGGGTGACTGAGCTCATGAATTAATCAGTAAAATGTTTACAGAGTTCAAGGCTGAAAGCAATTTTCCCATAGACTTCTATAACACTGGAAGTTTTCTGCGACCACAACTATCGCCATCGGGTGGCCTTCAAAAAGAATGCAGGAGTAAAGTCCTACATTTGCTTCATTTATCATAACAGAATCTAATGTAGAAGGACTTCTGCCCCATGATTTAGACTGTCATATCAGTTGGAAAGAAACTATGAAGCTTCTGCAGTACTAAGGTCTAAATAACTTGATCAAGCAAGGGCGTCCACATAAAGTTAGCCTACAAATAAAGTAAATAAATAAATAAAAACATGCTTTTCATTTCTAATTTCAGTTTTAAAAAAAAGTTCAAAGAATGGGACCTATGATAATAATGGATTGGATTTATAGCACTTTTCAAGGCACCTTACAATGCCACTATTCATTCACTCTCGCATTCACACACTGGTGGAGGCAGCTACAGTTGTAGCCACAGCTGCACTGGGGCAGACTGACAGAAGCGAGGCTGCCATATCGTGCCATCGGCCCCTCTGGCCAACACCAGTAGGGTAAAGTGTCTTGCCCAAGGACACAACGACCAGGACAGAGAGATCGAACCGGCGACCTTCCGTTTACAGAAGCGCTTCCCAACCCCCTGAGCCACAGTCGCCACTGGAATTGTTGCCAACTGTTTTGTACATATTCCCAATATTCCCAAAATAATACCAATTTTTAATCACTGAGACCATCATTCCAATCAGGGGCAGAGACTAATGCAGTGATATAGACATTATCAAGCGCCACCTTCCAACCCGCAAAACCTTCATGAACAGCAACAGCATCACTGCCAGCAACTGACCATGTCTCTCTGTTATCAACTTTTTGTCCACATTTGTTCTTGCACAAATGACCAGCTTCCCATTATATTCTGATAAAATGAAACCCAGTCTAAAGAAATAAAGATTATTAAATGCATGAACTATCAATATAGGTTACCGAATACCAAAGGAATAATTCTAAAATGACCTAAAATATTTAAATCGCTTCACAGGATACAGACAGCTTGCATGCACTACCAGTAAAATATGATGTAAACTAGTATCTTTAGAGACATCAAAAATAGAAAGGATCAAAGGATCAACAAGATGTGTGTGCAGGTGAAAGAGAATGAAAAGCTGAGATGGGCAGAGCTTGAGAAATTGGAGATTCCAACTCACTCTCGCCCATTTTCACCTCCCATTATCTGATTAGCCTCCCATTTCTTCCCCATCAGTGCAGTGACCTGGATTTCAGTAGGATAGTGATGGTCAGCCAGGGCGGGGTCTGGTGAGAGGGGGCAAACCATTTGGGGGTGGTGGAACCATAAATCAGCACCAGCGGGAGAGAAGAGTGAGGGGGATTTATATAGATGTTGTGCTTGGCCAGCCCACTTGTGGACACCGTGATGAATTCACAAGCACATTGCCAAGGCAAACTACTTCATTATACTATGGCCCAGTGGTCATTAATCTCCCTAGGAGGCCAGCATCCTGGGGGATCGCCAGACCAGAGAATTTATTCAGGCCTGGAGGTACCCATTTCATTAGCCATTCAATCTGTTCAACCACCAACCCCTCCCCTTCATTCCCGTATCTGTCTCTACTTTCCATCACTGTAGTTAATAATATTTAAGTGGTTGTTCTTACAGAGTGTTATCTTTATTATTATGAAAAATGCTCATTTTCCCAATATTTACCAAAATTCTCATTGTATTTGCAGCTTTCAATTGTCTGGAGGGGGTTGGGCGGGTCAATAAGCATTGGCATCGGTTAATTGTATGGCATGTTTATCACTGTACAAAACTGTGTTTCTTCCATTTGTTCTGCGATTACTGCAGCGAGCAAAGAAAAAAAGGAAAAAGTTGCATTTCTGTTGCTGCTGTTACACCAGTGCTGCAAATAGAGGTGTAAACCCTCCAGTAAATGTCACGATTAGGTACGGCAGGATGGAAACAGAGAATAGATTCCCAGAGGTAAACTCTCAACTGCTTACTTCAGTCCTGTAACCTAATGGTGTCATTACTGGAGGGCAAGTGCTACTGGCCCAACATGCATGGAGGGCCACCATGCAATGATTACTTATTTATGTTGGGAATCCTTATTCCACAAATACATAGTGAAAACAAATATGATGTCCCCTCTGTCAATTACAGTGATCAAGCATATGTGCCTGGATGAAGACACACAGCACACATGCTTAAAGATCAATCGGAGCGCACTTTGACAGCAAATATTGGAAGATACTGATATTTATCTTTGGAAGAGACTTTTCTAAAGAATGAAAATCAGTTGTAAAGCCTAAATGTGTAACTGCCAACTGGTTACAGTCTATCAAATTATTATTATTGTTGTTGTTATTATTTATGTTTGATAGACATATACAGTCTCAGGAAACCTACACTGTTCATAGATCACAGGGAATTCCTCCCATGTTGTGAGTTCTGTAATATCACCATGTCAGCCCTGAACACTCCTATGATCTGACCTTGCGTCTGAAATGGAGGGAAGTCTTCATTTTCCATCTCCCGATGTTTCTATGTTTCTCTCTCCCTGAAGGGTTTAACCATATATACGTGGAATAATTTCATCAACCATGCTACGTCCCGACGGACCCTTTCCACTTTAAACACTTAACGGGCTAAATAAATAATGATGGCTTACACACTGTGTGTGTGTGTGTTAACGTTAACGGCACCAGCCACTAGCCCCGGGTCCCACAGCAGCAGGAGTCCTTAAAGCGAATAATTTGCTTCCGTTCAGGCCGCCACACTGTAGCCATTCGCCAAGCAGATTATGGGCCTTTAAGTAGCAGCCAGGCCTGAAATGTGACTCTAGGGCCCACAAGCTGTCAGAGAGGAGGCAAGACTCCTTGGAGAGAAACTGTAGGATAGGGACAGAGAGCGATGGAGACTGACAGTTAGGGAAAAAGATAAATCTATAAATATGAATGCAAGAGAAAGACTGAAGGGGAGTTGATGTGGTGTGAAATAAAACAAAAGAGCAATCTCATTATCTAGTGTGTTTGATGAAGCAGGCAACTGTTCAAAATAATAAAAGGCTGAATCTGCTGATAATGAAGAAAAAACAGCCTCAATGTCACTTGCGAAGTGACGGTGATTGTTTCAAACACATGTTTTATGTCGTACTTTTTTTGGCAACTCTGATCAGAATCTGCTGTGGAGGAATGACAGAGAATAAGGTTTTGATAACCAAGATTAAAAGTTAAGAGTTTTTGAATTTGACCAAACTACAGTCAGCATCTGTTTCCAGCACAATGGTCCATGGGATCTCCTTCGTCATTCCATTCGTTATGCGGCAATGATAACATACAGACTGTTACGAACTTAAAGTTTAGACAATGTATCTCTATACACACACTTGAGACAAAGTGTGTACTGATTACCACTGAATATTTGTGACAATAAATTTTAAGTATGTCACTGGAAAAATTTGGTATACATAGGTAGTGTCAATAAGAAATGGCTGCCTAAAAGTCCAAATTAAGAATTGCCTATCACCTGACATCAAAAATGTCACGCATTCTCCAAACATCTCCATAATTTCAAAGTATTTTTAAAGACACACTATAGAAAGAAAACATAATTTCGCAGAACCAGTCAATTAAGACAGCAGTTTCTATCCTGCTAAGGCGAGGGGCTTACAGTTACAATAACCCAATTAAGATATCAGATTTTAATTCAAACCGTTCAAAAAATCAATTGAATCTTTCCGTAAACCCTTTCCTCTGGTTTTTTTTGTAATCTCAGCACGTTTTGATTTAACTGCACATTTCACTCCAAACCCCGAGCTCCAGTAAAACCCTGGAGAAAGCTAGACACCATCAGTTGATCTATCGTGCCATCTCCACGCTGAGGAGAGGACTAAAACATCAAATCCACCACCCTCGAAATGACATCTGAACATCAATACATGGTCCCCGCCCCTCCGATGTGACAGTAAAAGCCGTATTGATTTCCGCCCGGATTAAGGATTCTGCTGGGAGCAATTTAAACATACAAGCTGAAGTCTCCGGGCCAGTGGTGAGTGATGTCTTTCACCATGTATAATCAAATTGAAGGCCTGCATTTTGGAGGAGTGGTTGTCCAGATCAGTAAAATTTAAAGAGATGGAATAAGATACCTAAACCAAAAAGAGAACCGATAAGAGTGGATAAATAGATTACGAAGACTAAAAACAAACAAAGCAAACTCCAGTGGCTCCCTTTTTCTCCCTGTTCAGTATCTACAGTCTGCTGAGGTCTACCTAATGCTAAAGCTAGCAAGCTTGGTTCAAACACCTGGCACTGTAGCCAGCAATTAGCTGAGTTTTATTGGTGAGGCACCATTGTAAATAGCTCCATTAATAGCAGTGGATGTAAATTTTAAAACAGGGGGATGTTTTATGACGAATAAATTTGCGACCTACTGTTGCTGTCACCGCCACTTTTCACTCCTCCCACGCAAATGCCAAATGTCGCACATGCGCTGAAGTGTTACCCCAACAGGAACCTTTGACTGCAGGGCCTAAACTCAGTGGAAGAAAGCATTAGTCCTCGGCGTAATTTTTCCCATTGTTTCAGTAACAACAACAACATAAACAACAAAAGATAGAAAAACTCAGGTTGCATAATTGCCCAATTGGTGAATAACTATAGTGAATAAAGTTCAGCATTTTTATGGTATGCTAGGATTACCTATCGTTTTCATGGTGGTTTCTCAACAAATGATAAGCTGAAGCTGAATTTCTGCTGTAAAATAGCGAACAAACATTTGGTTTTAGTCCTGCAGGCATTTACAAATGAAGGGATTTCACTGGGAAACTTATAATATTTCAAGATATGTGTTTTTATATTCATATTCATATCCATATGTCTTTTATGTTTTAAGAAGATTTGAAGCAATTCCAAAAGGTTATAAATCACATAGTGGCAGCTCATATCAGTGAAAAGTTTTGTTTTTTTTACATACTCATACATTACTCCAATCAGCATGTCTCTTTCTGCCTTTGAGGTTATTACAAGCAACTTTACCATCATTCATGACCCTGTTATTTACACAAGCAAGACAGATGCACAGAGGCACCTGCAGATGTGAAGCAAATACTTGCGCACGTACACATCCATTCACTTCATCCAGATTTTCCTTCCCCCAGCTGCGCAGCAGTGCTGAGGCCATGTATCCTGATGGCACTGATGGTGCTTCATGCTGCCCTCAGGTCTCTGAAGGTTAACTCCCTGACCTCTGCGGTCTCCTGGTTGAGGGTTGCTGTGATAGATAGGCCTGCTCAGAGATAGAAATAATGTCCTATGTAGCGCAACAACAAAAAACTATATTTTAACCAGTGTTTTATAGCTAGTAATAGATAGAAGTCAGTATATTTTAACAAAGCAGTTTAAGGCATCATCCTGCGAGGGGTGTTTTGTATGCTTGGCCTCCAGTGAACTCTATTTAATTCTTTACGGCCTGTATTGTCATACCTTGTGCCTTCTAGACAATTTTAAACAATACACCACCAGGTGAAACTACCTGGTTGGGGAGAAGAAAAGCCAAGCAAACTGTTGTTTTCCTCTGCAGTAAGAGTCACAAAGCAAAGAAAGGGGAAACATAGAATTTAAAAAAGGAGAAAAAAACAGGTGAAACAGTGCAAGGAAGTCAATGAATAACAATGTTTGGGGCCAAAAATAAATTACATGACGCTCAGTGTTGCAGAACAATCAAAGCTTAGGCGAGTTCTGAACATGCATGCACTTGAACTTGGCTAAATGTTGCTCTTGAACTACTGATAGGCACTGGGAAAAACAAGCCATTAAAGCCAGTTCAGGTAAACAAAATAGGACTCCAGCGGGAACAAGCAACATTGAAATGGCTGGGGGGTGGGGGAGAGTCTTTGAAGTGGCTCAGAGTATTCCCCTGACACTTCTGAGATATTTATTTGAATAATGTGCAGATTCACACCCGAATGAGCAGAGATCTGTACAGTGGGTGGGAAGATGACAAGGTTTAATTTTCAACTCTACTGAGGAGTAGTGAGAGGGAAGTAGGAAGAGAGAGGAAAGAGCAGCAGGGGAATTAAAAAGAGAGACGGAGGGGGAGCAAAATACAGAGCTAGATATGAGATGAGGAAGGTTGATGGAGGTATATCAGATTCCCTAAAAACATTTTGACATTTTAAACCTAAGGCAGTTTGCAGGCAGTAAATAAAGGGAAGGGAATCAATAGCAGTCAGTGATAAGGGGATAAAGCAGCTAAATATGAAATACTGCCTAACAAAATGGTATGGATTTCCAATGGGGCCATGTGACACAAGCTGCTTTGAAATGCAAATAGTAACTTATGCACATTGTCCTTCTCAGGCCTTGCAACCTATTGATCGGCTAAAACAAATTCTATTGATCATTGAATATTTAATGGCGATAATTAAATCTCTCATGGAGGTACTTACACCCCATTTCCAGTTTTTTATCTTCTTACTCAGGAGACCTGCCTTTGACTCACTAACGCTCTCAGGCTCTGTAAAGAACCACATGCAGCTAATTGCAATAAAACTGGGTATTGAGTTCATGTTGAGAATATTGTGTAGGTTGTTTCCTGTCAATCTGCATGTCCCAACAGGAGGAGAGCATTTCTCCTAAAAGTTTAAGGTGAAAATCACCTTGTAAAATTCTAAAGGATCTGGATAAGCAAATGTAGAACAATGTTCTTCTTGGTTGCAACATTTCAGTCAGTTAATGTACTAAGAATCATACACAACCTGTAGTAAATTTAGACAACAAAAGATAGAAAAACATATGCCTCCACAAAGATACAGAATAAAGGGTTTAGAAGGTGTTTGCAGAATGGAGTGCTTCTTCTTTTTGGGGCAGGTGAAGTAGATTTGGTGTAGATGTCATTCTAGTTTCACTGTGAGTTTGATACACTGTGGTGTCCTCCGCTGCCTTTATGAATCTTCTTATATAGAGATTTTTTTTTCATGCCACTATGATGTGAATAACTAGAGTTTATACCGTAGTTAGACAAATGTGTGTCTGTTCTGAATTAGAATTTTGATGTATATTGTTATGATGTGGTGTTTCTTTCTTTTCAATTACTTGAGTCAGCATTTGTTTAGTAGATAAAAATGCAATCTGAATGCTGCTTCAGAGTATTCAACTACTCTTTTGGAGAAAAAAGTTTACATAATGTCACAGCTTTTTTAAATTTGCCTGCATGGCTATGAAGTATCATCCGAAATTTATCAGAAATATTTCTTCTTAATCTTGCGTGTTGTAAGTTTTATTGATCTTTGTCCAAATATTTCCAAAAATAGGACAGATTTTAAGTGTGGCCTCAAACTTTAGACAACTCTGCATTTTTGTATGTTACTATTTCTTACAGTTCTGTTTTATCTTGTTTATTTAACTCCTTCAGTAAATACTAATTCTACTGTATAAAAAGAGCTAATTTGTAATTTGGCCAAAGTCCTGCTCGGATTTTCTTGCGGTATACCTAACTTCCCCCATTTATTCAGTGCAAGTATGCCTTCTGTACAAAAATGTACTGCGCATAGAAAACAGACGTTCTTCTGGTATGCATTGTGTTTTTCCAATAATAACAGGAAATGATACAAAACTATCTCTAAAACCACAATACATCATTTTGTTTTAATGTCTCTCGGCTGTTGAATAAACAAAGTGCAATGTAAAAAAATCCTGCTTTATAAAAATTCACTCTATTATGTACTTGTTATACAAGAATGAAATTCAGGTATCAGCGGTATAGGAGTATGTTAACCATCTGTGGCTTTTATATTACAAAGGACAAAGTTTAATACCCATGATGGCAAGTTGTTGCTCAAGCTCTCAGGCGCGTTGTCTCTCTGCTTTTCAGGAGCCACAAACTGTCCTCATACTGTTAGGGCACAAAAAAAATGCGAGAGAAAAAAAGTCTCCTTAATTGAGTGACATAATTTATTACATTAAAAGACTGGCAAACAGGAAAAGGTTGCTGTCAGGATAACATTAGAGGGCAGCTCTCATTGCATGGGCCAGTGTTAAACAAAGTGCCAATCAATAGCCCTTTTATTAGTGACCACAATCAATGTACCACTGACTCAGTGAGCCAATTAACGTTATCGATCACAGACGAAAGAGAAGAAGTGAAGGGGACGAGGGCAAAGTATTGAGATAGCAAAGAAAATACAGGGGACGATAGGAGAGGACGAGCTGCAGTGCTTTCCTCAGGTCTTGTTTTCCTTCTCATCTGTAGGGAGGAGGAGGGGGAGGTTGGCTGTGGAGTGAGAAGACCAGATTCCCACCAAGTGAGAGGCCCCAGGGATCTGCAGCTGAAGACACCCTGACAGAAAGCAGAGGCCCACATATCTCCCAGGAGGAAGTGAGTATGTGTGTGTGTCTGTGTAGTAGTGGCAAGGAGTGGAGTTCAGGGGAAGCTGCTGCCCACCCTATACACCCACACTCTCGTGCACATCATTTACTAGCACGGGGGGTGAGCTGTACTGGGAAAGCAGCACTACTTGTCTTCTCACCGTTGGTTCTGAATAGTAATGAGGTCACAGCACTCTAAGGTCTCTGTGCATGCTCAGCTCCAACTTCCACTCCAAGTGGGTGACCAGTGTGCATGTGTGGGCCTGTATGTGTGTGACCGGCTTGGGGATGTACATTACATAATTTCCTAAGGTCTCTGTATGACACAAAAACTGCATGCGACATTAACAGTCAGGGATGCTGAATGTGTCTAAACTTCCCACTCATTACGAGGAACACTTTGGAACACGTTTACTCATGCAACAATAATTTTTTGTTTTTCTGATTACTTATGGATTCAGTCATCTTTACCCTATGTTATTCTCATAATTTGTGCAACAATAAGTTCACACCCTCACAATAGTGCTGCTGATATTCAAGTACCCCTTGTATTTTCATTTGGTGTCCTGTTCCCAAAGAGAAAAGGGTCAGGAGGACATCTGCTTCATGTCAGCTGGCAGTATAGTACTTGTCTCAGGGGTTATCGGGCTCCCTCTATCAGGCTGTGGTTGGAACATGGACCTCTCCTTCCTGAAGGAAACCCTCCGAACCAGCGTGTCGACAGCTTGAGAAGGTGCGACGGAGAAAGAAAAGAGGAAAGTCTGGATGGGGCTGGAAGGAAGACGACAGAGGCAAGGATGAGTAGGAGAGAAATACAGCAAATTACTGTGTTTTTTTTTAGATACGGTAGGACCAACACCCTGTATTGTATTGTAGTTTACCCTACTAAATTTTTCCATGTTACTTTGCTGATATTAATAAAAGGAAAGCCCAACAGAATATTTAAAATTATATTTTAGATGCTGAAGAAAACTCTCCATTTTAATTGTTGGTTTCAATGTATAAATAGAAAATGTGCACAATTAGTGATATTATTTATCACCATATCTATTTATTTTTATATAATTATCTGATGAGCATTTGTGGAAGTCCCTCCATAATGATAAAAGTTCCACATGTTGTCTATTTATCTGTAAGTCTGATCTTGTCAACTCACAGGACAAAATCCACGAAAGTTTAATATCAAGCTTCCAACAATACTGGAAAATAATAAGGGAAAAATACACATAATCTCATATATCTTACAACATAAGTAGACATTACTCTTGCATTCACAAATGGTGAGTTAAGGAGCTGTTAATAATTAAATGGCATATTATTTATTGTCCTTGCCATTATGCTTTAAAGACCCATTAAACTTCAAAACTACTTCAGAATGAACATAACAAACTCAATATTCTTCTCACTGATGCTGTTCTGTCTTCTTTGTATTACTCTATGTATTCGTCTAGTGATGAGTACAATAACTGAAAGGCAGTACTTTAGCCTTTTGAGGATTCATTGATAGTCTATATGTCTACCATCAACTGGATTACATTAGTGCTGACAAAGATGGGGATAAAGGTAAGCAGAGAGAGAGACCAAGTATACTGTACTCCGTATATCCCCTCTTTGTGATTCAAGGTTTGCACTTCATCTGGACTGCTGTAGTGCCCCTGTGTGTATGCTACTTTAAAACTAAGTACAGAGACACGATAGTGGAAGAGAGAATGAGAATGTCATATACAGTATAACAGTGGTTGCCACACCACCTACCAAGATTGCACTTAGACAAGATAGTTGAAGTAAAGTCAAGGACTTAAAGGTCCGATAAGAAAAAAGAAGACAAAAGTAAGAGTGATTGAGAGAAAGAAGGAGAATGGAAAAAAAGGCAATGCAGACAAGCTGCAGTATGTGAAAATACCGTTAGTGATGTGAAAGCTTCAGATGAAGTGGAGCGAAGTGAGCCCCAAAGCCAGGGCTAAGTGAGCAGATTAGAGAGACCGCACAGTGGTATCACTCTTCCACTGCATTTTCTGTCCCACTGGCAAAGGTCAAGCACGTACTACAGCCACACAGTGTACATACTGCAGGTATGTACACACAGTCATACAGACAAAAAAAGTGATAATGAAAATAACATCACCAATTTGAGCCAATAAAAAGGCTCATGCTTGACACACAAATGGCAATGTGGCATATTGTAAAGTGGGTAGTTTCAATGACCCCTTTAACATTCTCAGCTCACATGGCTGCTTCTGCAAAACCAGGTATAAAATCTGTGCTGTTATCAGCCCCAGTGCGTTTGCATTTTACAAACCAGAGTAAAGGTATAGTTGTAATGCCATTCTTATTATCTCATTATGAGGAAACAGATTATTATGAGAAACCAAGTACAATTGCATAAGAATTTAAAGGTTTCAATGCAAAATGTGTGTTGGCCGGCTTCTGACAAAATACTTGTAACTTGCCCAAGTTAAGCCCTGATGATAGACATTGCCCTGTGTTTCAACCAAAGGATTTAATCATTTCTTTAAAATGTGTATAATACTGTGTAGTTGAAAATTCTTTTTGATACATAAGACAATGTTAGATATTATTTTCTTCATTCAGTACATCCACGGTGTTAACAGAACAATTTTTGTTTCACCACCACATGATTGAAAAGTGCTAAAGAACCCAGCTGACCCCCAGCTTGACAACCCTGGCTCAAGTTCCTTTTTCTTCAGTTTTATAGCTTCTATGCCTTGTTCTGGTGACAGTATGATCAAGTGCAAGAGGTTTCGTTACTTTTGTAATGTGTGAACTTTATATTAAAAATAATAATGACAAAATAATATTGCAAATTATTTATTCTCACTTTTGCTGCTGCTAGGTAAAGCTGTTGCTCTAGTTTGTCACTGATGTACACTTCAATCTCTCTGTGTTCTTTCCCCTATTTAGCCTAGAGGTAGCACTGTATATTTACTCTCAACACCTTGGGGTGACATTACTGTGCTTGCTGCTGCTGCTGCTTGGAATTTAAGCTGCGCTCCTTACCAAAGAGCTGTGTTACAGCCCCCTTAGACACAACCGGAGCCGATTTGTTTTCCCACAAGCAATGTAAACACAACACTTGTTGAAGGACCCTCATTCACCATATATTTAAAAGGAATACCTTGTCGCCCCACCTTTGCCTCCTGCACCACTTTCTTTTCCATATTTTACTCCTTATCGTCCTCAGAATAAATAGCCTTGAAATAAGTAGAAGGCATGTCTACAATGTGGACATCCCAACTTCAAAATGTAAAACATCTTGAACTGAGCAGGGTAAGAGGATATAAAAAGGAGTATAAAAAGGAGCCAAGTTATATTTCAAGGATACTGGCTCCTGCTAAGACATGTTCAAGTTCATCCAGGAAATGGGGGTCTGTGGAGATCAGATCCAATCTTCTTGCTTTCTCCAAAGTAAGCTTGACAATCAGCAAATCAGAAATTAGCCTCAACATCTTAAAATAGAAACATGAGTAGCTGTTTTTCCCCCTTGTTTGCTGTAATCTGATGACGCATTTGCAATGAGGCCAAGGTCAGGATGGATTCAGCAACCATGTACAAACTATTTTACTTGACCAGCAAAAAGGCTAATCAAAGGTATATGATTTCATCTTCTCCACAGTTAAAAGACTCGTTTCATGTTGGCAAGCATGTAACATCTGCTTTAAGTTGAATGGAGTCAGGCTGGGGGTGCCCCATTCTTTTTCCTTTCTTCTGCTCACAGAGCTTAAATTGGGACAGAAAACAAATCGGAATAACCACATGAGAATGCAAATCCAACTGATGAGGCTGAAACTGTAGGAAGCAAAAAGCATAACATCATACTGGATGATACTGGATTTTGGTTGTGTGAACTTGTGTTTTCCACTAAATATAAACAGGATTTGATTTTCTCTGCTTTCTTATAACCTTAAGATTGAAACATGGAATATTTTGTGTAACTTTCAGATGCAATAAATTCACCAAGGAAAAAAAAACATCCTCAGTTATGGGTAGAACTTCTTATATTGTTCTTGTAGAAGTTTTTGTATTTATACTGCATCACACTGGGAGTTTCTGAAACACTGTTTGTCAAGACCACATTCAAAAGATTTCAGATTTCTGTCCACAAATGCAATAATACACATCATTAGCTCTGCGGCCTGACACACTGTGGCTGAAGACAAAGACAAATGCTACAGGAAAAAAAATGTTTTAAGCTGCATCTGGATTTAGTTGGGAGTCAACCACTGACTAAGCAGCGATTTAAGAAGAGAGGGCTCAAACAACTGAACTTTCATTGGTAAAACTGTGATTTCCACCTTAGCTCTTGTTGTGACTTGGGCATCCATGCAACCCACACAAAAATCAATCTGGTACCAGTTAGTGCTGACTTGAAACACTTACCTGGGCATGAAATCAATCAGGCAGATTTTCATATACCTCTAGCAAAAGCAAAGGCTACTTGATTATGGTAACCAGCTGATTACTATGTGTCTTTGGCAAGCGGGGCAATCAAAACACACACACGCGCGCACACACACGCGCACACACGTGCGCGCACACACATATATCAATCAGTGTTTATCTGTACACTGTAATACAAGACTAATTCACCTCACTACACAGCTTTGCTCTTTGGCTTTAACCCTTCTATTGGTGTTTCATTGACCTATGGGAGTAAAATCAAAGAGGAGGCTTATAGGAAGAGAGACATTTCCCTGCATTCCACTGGGCTTCTGAACTTCCAGCTGAACTACGAGCATGTGTTAAATGCAACACTGATGTTATCAAAATTGACACTGCTATGTTACGAGAGAAAAGAGAGCAGCTCAGCATTCTCCATCACCATACACCCACGTTTTATGCACGCACAGCCACTGAAAAGTTCACAGCCCTAACTCGCTGCCAGGAACAGAAAAGAAAAATCCAAAACAATCTTTATTTATTTTTTTTATTCTTAAAGAAGAGCAAATCTAACTGTCAGCTCAGTGAGGATTATTTCACCATGGCTGGCTCCCCAACTTCCCCTCCCGTAATCCACCCAAAAAACTCTTGGTGAAGCCTTTCAAAACAATTTATGCAAACAAACATCAAGCTCAGCTATTTGTATTGGCACCATTTTGCAGTAAACCAGACTGAACCAGGACCAGATGGGGCTGGGCCTTTTTAGTCTCCATGTGGTGCAACACTAGCTCAGCAGACACACTCAATGAAGAGCTCTGTCTTTGTACTGAGGAGTGTTTCAATATTTATACCACGTTTCATCACTTCCCCCACTTCTAGGTCTGTATATGTATATATGTGATGGATTACAGCATGGACAGATAAAACCATAATGAATATATTGCAGCCATTTTGCTATTGTATCGTAATATTTTTTTCACAAATTTTAATTGTTTACATTGAATGCATCCTAACCCAGACCATGATTTATATGTGTTTGGCTACTTCAACAACAAGATAATACAATAATGTTGAAATCAATTTGGACAAGATTCCCTGCTGAGGATGTATGGCCATACATGAGAGAAAAGATGCCAACACATAGCATGACTGGTCCAGCGCTGACAGCAGTGGCTGTACTGCGGCCGGTAATTGGACTGACAGTAATAGGAACTGTCTTTCAGTCTCCGTGGGCCCTAGCAATAGGCCACAATGCTGCTGTGGATTTAGCAGCTGCAGTCAGATGGAAACCATGTAACAGCAGTTTACCCTGTCTTCCCTTTTCTTCCTACATTTGAACGCTGACATGATCATTTATGAGTTGAGTGAATTTCATGGCCCTTGGGCCCTTGATTCCTGGTCACACGCCAACATGCGATTTTAGAAATACACGATTGTCAATGAGAAAATGAGCCCTCCATTCATCATTCCTGAAGAGTTTCTTTTTCTTTCCTTTTCTTCTCTTTTTTGAAGATACATGTATTTACCCGGCAGCAGCACTTTGCTGCTGCTGGCCCTCTGCCTTGAGGGAAGGTTCGGTTAGAAGTCAGCACCCATCTCAACGAAGACCACACATACACGCACATGGGCATGATAGCAAGGTGTTAGCATAGAAATACTCCATATTATCAGTCGCTGAAGTGACATTTGTGATCATGACTATTTTCACATTTCAAAGTTAATACACAAGAAAGCACAGATGTCGTATTGTTGCCATAGCATGCAGCAACATGGATACACAACACTTGCGAACAAGAGTTCACATGGACAAAAAGCCTAAGGCCTCCACATAAAAGCTGACACGAGGAAACATACACCATATGACTGACCTACAGCCTGCTTGTATACTCAAACATAGACCTCCTGATACCACGTGGAGAAAATAGATACCAATATTTCCCACTCTGTCCTTCTCTCTCCCTCACTCTCTGCCTATCTCTCTCTCTCTCTCTTGCACACGTCTACACTCACACAAACTGTGTAACAAGGCTCTCTCTCCATAAGCAGTTATTTCCCAGAGTTACTGCCAGGACTCCCTCTCTCACTCAGTGACAAGCAACAAATCCCTGACACCACCACTGATGATAGCTTTACAGTAGAGCCTCAAGGGGACTCTGCCAGCCAGCACACACAAACAACACACATGCCTGCATATCCACACACTCCTTCTCTCTCACTCACTCACATATTGCATCCCGTGAGCCTCAGGGGCCTCTGAGACACAGGGCTCCCAACAAAAAAATTCAGAGGTTTTGTTTGACTTAAACATCTGAATACAAGCGATCAGCGTGGCAGTGGTACAAATGCAACACAAATTATGCTTGTCCATTCATGTACAGATTTAAATTCTTAAAAAAACAAACAAACGACTATATGTGTAATTATAATCTTTCAAAATATATTTTGTTTTTAAACCCAAGGTACCAATCAAACTGTACCATACCACAGTGAGTGGCACTACTTATACAGTAATCAACGTTGTACTGTCATCACATGCAATTATCCTTTTCTTCTCTAGACCAGATTGATTTATTGAGACAATTGTCATGATGTTACACTCACCCTATGCCGTTCTTTCTCTGTTTGATGAAGCTTTAATGACTCCCTGTGCACACTGTAATTACTCGTCAACCCTGGAGATGTTTGTTTTAGTGTTAACCGACCACTGCTGTGACCATATCCTCCATGGGTCTATTATTTCTCATTACAATATTTATTACTTTTCCATCCATTTGGGTAATTTAACAATATTAATAATGGTTTTCATGGGGTACATTTGTGTGTATGCACTATATGTGTGTGTGTATGCAATAATTCCAGATCACAAGTGCCTTGGATTTATTGGCATATACCAATTTGGCTTTAATGAGATCACACACCTCCAGGTAGGTGCTGCTTCATCCTCTGCTTAACTCAGGGTTCTTCCTCCATCTCTCTGTCTGTCTGCCCTTATTACCATTTCATACACCCCTCTACCTCCACCACTACAGCCCCCAACCCCTCCTCCATCCTTCTCCTCCTCATCTGATGAAAAACCAGAAAGGCTTTGTGTGGTTCATTAAGTCAGCATAGGAAATGTATTAAGTAGGAGAAGAGGGCTGGGAGCTATTGAGTGTTGACTTAACCTTTAGAGTTTTTTTTTTTCCCAGTCGGTGATGCTTCTAATGGAGAATGCGTGTATTACTCAGTCTCATTAGTAACCACTTGGATCTGTCAGAACAAGATATAATGGAGCTTTGGGCTTGCTTATTGTTAAATAACGTGAGTGAATGAGCGCGAATGCCTTTGTCTGCTAGTAGTTAAATGTCCTGTTATATGACCAGTCAGGTCAAATGGTATGTCTACAAATTGCAACTGCCAGACTGTTTCAAGAAGTGACTTTGTTTTCCGTTGTTGTTGTTGTTTTGTTTTGTTGACAAAAACATCTATACCTGCATGATGCATAAACCCGGTAAGCATTTTATTTGTTCTGTACTATATTGGGAGTATTGGTTCTGTTGTTTCTTGATCCTCACGACTGTACTCCAGAATAGATTATGTTAATTTTAACACCATCATTCTGGGTCTGAATTAAACCCAGTGCTTGTGGACAAGGACAGGGGACTGAACATACAGACAGCTTACAAAGAAGCCGAAGAAAAACGGGTTTTTGATGTAAGAAGTTGCTTTCGCATCCCTACTATAGGTTTAACACTTCACCTTAAAATATATTTATGGAAAAAAGAATGAAATCTAAGAAATGACAGATGATAAATGATAGAAACACTGTTACTATAACAGCATTTTAACTGCTAAAAAACTCTTGTTACCATGCGATTGCTAGGTAATCCAGACAGAAGAGTATAAAGAAATGGCCCAACATTTGGTTGTCACACAATTTAGAAGGAAGGGCACTGTGGCCAGTCTGCCATTGCAATTAGCATTCATTTTGGCTTTATTCAATGAGATCTACACTGACTACTAGGCATGCATTATGCATGAGACTGTCCATATGCACTAAGGCCATCATGCATGCCCTTGTAGAAACGCAATGACCACTGGCATGCAATTACATTTAACTTGTGCACGTTCTCTTATGTGCTCATTCTTCTCATTCTGGTTGTACAGGCTAAAATTGTGCATTCTCCTTATATACATTGTGATATTCGTCAGTAGTGAGGTAAAATTATACATTTTACAAATTGATAACATCTGTTAGTCAAATCCTTATAAGTGTCCAGTTAAAACTATCTACAAATAAAACCTGGTATTCAGGAGGGGTTTTTTTTCCAGACAAACATAAGGCTTAAGTATTCTTTTAGATCTGTAGTTTTCTGATCATGATAAAAGTATATATATAAATATGGTTAGAGTAAGGAATATAAACAAGAATCTGCAAGTACGATTGCACTGACTTGTGCTCTACTACAGAGTAACTTGTATCCTTTATTAATTGCTTCCTCTATCCCTGATGATGACTGATTAAAAATAAATACATAAAAATGATGGCGGTGGAGTAGCAACAACTTTTTGGCTGCCTGTAGAAGTTGGGAAAACCTAACCTAATCTAACCTTCTAACATTTAATAAAACATTTCAAAACATCTAAAAATTGTACTGTCAAAAAGCTGAAAATATGGCTGTTTTACATATCTCTGTAAAAGCAGGCTGTCTGGATCTATAAGCATTGCTCACTCATCTGATTCATACCTCACTGTTTCATCAAAAATAATAAAACACTGTCATAATGGCCATTTCCTTTTTCTTCTTCCTCTGCAGTTTATCTTCTTTGTGTTTATGTCAAGAACGTAATGGAAATGGTGTTATGATATTGTGAAGTTCGTATATGTATTTGTTTTTTTTAAATTGCTCGTTCAGTTCCCTTTTCTGTGAATTTTGACTCAAGAGAAAGAAATGAACACAAGTGACCCTGTGAGATGATGCTGAATTTGATGTAAATAATGATAAAATAAAATTTTGCAAAATATGATTTTAACAGGGGAAATAATAGCGGACTATGGTTTGTTATCCAATAAGTTTTTGCTGTAGCTTAGTGGCCTTTCAGAAGAAACGGGCACTTGTGTGGACAAAAGGCATCGTTTCTAAGACTTAGTGTTGCCCGTGGGTGTTTAAAACGGCATTTCTCAAAGCCTGGACCGTGACAACTCCGACCATTTTATCTCTATGAGGAATCTCTAACAGGAGATCTTAATTTCCAGCACGTGGCTCTTTAGCGCCCCTTGGAGAGAAAGCCCGTAATCGCAGATGCGTCTCCTGGGGAGTCAAAGCCATTCATCAGCCAGGGAAATTAAAGGCACTGGAAAATTTGGCTCAAGGTATCAGTCGTGACAGCGGGAAACTTACACTTCTCTAGACAAGCAGAAATGGGCAGATCATATGACTCAGTTAGACCGATCACCTCTGTCACTGCCAACGCAAAAGTGGCGAGTGTAGAAGAGAAATAAACAGATCTCTTACCTACCGGTAACATCTCAACACACGAAAAGAGGGTAAAGCTTGTTTATGTTTATGGGAGAGAGTGAGACAACTGGTAATGGCTGAGCTCCTAATCTAATAAGGCTTAAAATTATTTCTAGTTTCATTCACTGTGAGGCAGCATCATTCCTTACCCATCTTTCAAGTGAGCATCATTCAATTAAAATGCAATTCTCGTCGCCCCCATGCACGGATATTTAATTAGACTGGGGAGCACGGCTTCCAATGTCTTTTTTTCTAGCATAGCTCTTCGGATTTCACCTCTAAGGCATATTTTCACTCTGTTACTCGTTGGTTAAACAAGGGCATGTATCCATTTGTTAATTGATACAATTACGCATTACGCGTAATGGTCACGTAGGTCTCCAGGCGCGCATCAATCACTGGTCTATTGACCTGCCAAAAACCCCTCTAACCGTTCCTACTGGGACTGCCCCTCTCTCTAATAGAGATAGATAGAAACATCATCGTCATTAACTCTGGGATGGACCTCTGGCCAAAGAGCCAGAAGCGAACAAAGGTCGAGATTAAAAAAAAAAAGTATTAGAGGTCCAGCCATCTATAGCTGTGATACACTGTAAATAATACAAAGCGTTTTAGGTATCAGTTTTATCTAAGCAGACAATAGTGCAGACTTTTCTAGTTTAGGCAACATGTGTTATTTCTATTTGTCTAGATAAAGTAAAAAAGTAATGAAATATCTCACAAGACACCCTAAACATCGCCGGTGTTTCTCTCTCTCTCTTTTCTAGTTTATTTAACTTCACAAAGGGTTTCCATATTGCATTGTTACAATTCAATAATAATGAACAGTGGTGCAATTTTCCGAGACTTTACCTCAGAAAATCGGTAAAGAATTCTATTACAAAAGCGAAACAAGGCTGTGTACAGTGCACCTTAAGAAAACCCTGTGTTGGACGTGATTGGCAAAGACATTATTCTATCCTTGGTACCCTGCCGTTCCGGGATTACAGTGACGTCACGCTGATACCCTTGCATGGATGAATGCTAAAGAACTATAGAGCCACAAATAATAGCACAAGCAGAGTCCATATCTTGGAAGACTTACGTTATCCTTTAAGCCTCCTTCAGCTAACACAACAACAATTTTTTTTTGCACTTAATGACGCTTAATTTCATTTCTTATTGGGTCCTTGGGGGGATTATTCATTCATATAAAACAATCTGCAGCTGGTGTCAGCCTAAAGTCTCCCTCCTATGAGTGAAGTCATCTATTATTGAGCGAAAGGCCGTGCGTGGAAATGTGTGTAAGACGGTGGATTTGAAGTAGAATTGGTTGCAATCGATCAAGGGTGAAGAATATTCCTGATGGTAACAAAAGAAGCAGCTATGTCTTTCTCGCAATTTGGATATCCCTACAATGCAACTTCACAGGTAAGACACTTTGCTTTTCATTTACCCTAAATATAGTGTATACAGAAACAAGACTAAATTCATATTTTTCCTTTATTTCACCAATAAGAAGGCGTTTAGTTTTTTGAGAAACATAAACGAAAGAGTGACTGCTTTGACAGTATTGACAGCTATTTTCGCGTGGAGCTTTTGTTGTTGAACCAAATATCGATATACACACACCCGTGTCCAATTACACTGAATTATGAATGAACTCACGTGTTTTTCTGATGACAATAGAGATGAATGTCACCTATCGCACACTACGAGGTGTAATTGGGCTGTTAAGCATGCTGTACACATAAGCAAACTTTCTGATGGAGTTGTTTTGACATGTAAGATTGGAGTATTTTCAAAGGCTTAAATCTTTATTAAACCGCTTTATTTACCTTTTTAATAAATTCTTATTGCTCCAAATGACAAGTTCGAAGAAGTTCAGGTCGATGAGGGGACAGAAGTTACTCTCCTGAAAAAGTTAACAGACAACTTCTCCGAGGACAACATTTTGACTTTTGGCAGAACGTAAACGTCAGATCGTTGCATTAACACTGATATTGGGACTTTGCTGCAACTGCATTTTGTTTATTTATACGGAAACATTTTTTTAAAAATTCGGTGATAAAATGGAAGCAGGTCACTTTTTCTTGTTCATCTTCATATCCGAAAACAACTATTTATGTCTTTTACATTCGCACGCAGTTTAAAGTAGTGAATTAAAACTGTTATTAAATTGTGGGGAGAAAAAAAGAAGACAATGACATTTTATATCTTATCGTTTTATTTTTCCCTGCGACCTACTTTCTATCATTTCACGGATTCTCTGAAAAGTGACTTACCTTGAATTAAGGCAGGTCACAAGTAAAGGCAACGACACCTGAATCGTGATCATTCAAGAGCAGCAAACGAAATCAGCTCACAATTACCGGTTGCTTTAACATTTTAAGATACTAAAGCAACTAGACTAAGGCTAAGATTTTTGCAGAGCATAGCCCAGTCACTTCAGAGTTGTCACAGACATCCACATGAGAGATGAAACAGCCAGTGACCATGTCTATCCACAATTCTCTTCATGCAGTTTTTCGTGTCGGCAAACCCCAGTACGACTTGCTGCGATTCGATTTCCAGGTCGGTCTCTGACGGGACAGGCAGCTCCCAGACTGCCGCTGCCGCCGCCGCTGCCTCCTTTTGCTGCCCGTCCTACGAGAACCGGCTCTTGGCAAGCAGCCGGACGGAGCTGAACGCAGCGCTGGGGATGTACAGCTCTCCCTACGCCGCAGCGGCCGCAGCCAGCCAGAACTACGCCAACTACTTCCCCTACAGCACCGACCCATCCGCTATCTACTCCACTCTGGTGGGCTCATTTGATGCGCAAAAGGGGGAGGGGGGGTCTCAGGCTGATCGATCAGCTAGGTTTATCAATTTATCTCACACTGCAAACATATCCGTCTCGATAAGTCTTTTAATCCAACGGCAGCTCTTGTCGCACTTCCCCTTCAAAGCAGCAAAAGAACGAGGAAAAAGAGACAGGCGAACGAGTCAAAGAGTCAAAAACGATTGATTTGAACAAAATTTACTGTTAATTTAAAGTTAAACCTCCTTTTTGTGTTTTGTTTTAAAATATTGCCACTCGTTTCTGTAATTTTGGGGGTGGGGGGCATCAGATTCTTCAACTAGTAGAGCAAATTGTTTACTTTAAAAAAGTAGAAGTTTGAGTTGTTGCAGTGCAGCTGAAACTTTTCTTTCTATTTCCGTCTATATTTAAAAAAAATAATTAAAGTTGACTGTCTATTTAAGTATTTTGCATTATGTCTAAAACAATATTGAACTAATATTATTTAAAAATGTTAACAACACTTGTTTTTGGACATCACATCATACTTCAAACACAATGAAAATACATATGTGACAAATCGATGTCATGTATGGGAAATCTTTTCTGCCTCATAGTTTGCTTGTTATTTATTAGCATGGAACTAAGATACTTTATACATGAAATAACTTTCAGATATCTTCAGAATGCTAACATATTTAATCTAAACTTTCAGAATGTTTATAATGTATAACAACCGCCTTCTCTTTTACAGAATCCACAGTATGACATTAAGGACAGCACAGGCACTTTACACTCTGGCATTACTCAAACTGCTGCGTACTATCCTTATGATCACTCACTGGGACAGTATCAATATGACAGGTAAGTTTTACATCATTAAAAACAACCATTCAATGGTGACACATTTAGATCTGAGGTCTGAGTCTAACTCTATAGTGGAACCTGGATCTGGTGAAACTGTATACATTTCAAACAACAGAGAGTAACAATAGAGGATACCTGAATTAGTAGTCTACTATATAATTTACCCTCTGCACTAATGGTGACTCTTTCCCTGGCTGAATGCGTGTGTGTGTATGTGTGTGTATTTCCAGGTACGGGACAGTAGATTTTAATGGCACAGCCAGAAGAAAGAATGCTACACGTGAAACCACCAGCACTCTGAAAACATGGTTGTATGAGCACCGCAAAAACCCCTACCCCACCAAGGGAGAGAAGATCATGTTGGCCATCATCACCAAAATGACACTCACTCAAGTATCCACCTGGTTCGCCAATGCCAGGAGAAGGCTTAAAAAGGAAAACAAGATGACCTGGTCACCAAAGAATAAGGCGAATGATGACAGGAAGGATGACCTTAAGAGTGAGCAAGACGGTGTTACCAAAGGTAATGATTTGCATTTTTTTTCTTGTTGGTAAAAAATGGTTTTCAAAGTTTAAAAATTATTTAATTGAATGTATTTATTATTTTTCCATGACAAACAGGATATTAAGAATATAAAACCTGTTCTTTCATGTAGATTCTAATGATTGCAAGGATGAAAAGGATTTACATCTGAGTGATCTGGAGGATATGGATGACGATGACTGTGACAAGCTGGACAGTGACTGTGAAAAGGTGGCATCGGATGAGCACGACCTCCAGAGGACCATGGCAGGATCTGGAGCACCTCAAAAAAGAGACTGCAGCTCCGAACTACACCTGAGTTTAACTAACAGCTTTCACTCTTTCCCTTGTGCCATCAAGAATGTCACCACCCTTCCTCCTCTCCCGGCTGACTTCCTGGATCCTGTAGTGTCCAAAGCACCCTCCTCAACCAGCCCAGCTGCAGGAACTGTGTCCTTGTCGCACTATGAAGCTTCAGATAAGCCACGGATTTGGTCTCTGGCTCGGACGGCAGCTTCGGGGGTCATTCTGAGCCCTCAGCAGCATGGCTCTGAACTGAGGACAGGAAACTCAACCGGAGACTGCCAGCTACAGAGCACCAGAGTTATCGGGGCTCCCACTGGACAATGTGCAGGCATTAGAGGCCTTCATGAATCTAGCAGTGTCACCAATGTTGAGAGCCCCTTTTCAGAGGGCTCGTCCTTGCACTCAAAGGTCTATGGCACTAGCAGCTATGGTCCCAAGAGCCTCCAACTTCACTGTTCATCCTATGCTGCACTCCCAGACACATGTCAGTACTCCACCATTGAAGGTATGTCTATCTTTTACCTGCTGAGTTTCACATAACAGATAACATTGATGTTTGTCTTTTCATAATGAGCCACAAGCATACTGTTTTGAACACATTAATGTACACAAATAAAGCAAAACGTTCCATTTTTGTGTTCACAAACACAATTTATGAGTTACAAAGTGGTGAGGGACTTTCTGCCAACTTGTGCTTGAAGTAAGCTTCTTAGATGTGTTTTCACTTGGGTGTGCAGGATTCTCCAGTGGCAAAGCCGAGACACAGTCATCTGACCTCAGTGAAACCTGTGGGACCGTGCAGGGTGACAAGGTCACTGCTTTCAGACCAGTGATGAAGAGGTGAAGCAGGTGAGAGTCTGCACTGAAGTGGAAAAAAATCAGTGAAGTCATGACACACACATACATACAGCTTTTCACACAGAAAGAGAAGAGACAAGGAAAAACATCAAACACTCACAAGAATGCAGTTACTCTTTCTCTTTTTGTTTATATGTTGCTTATTTTTATTTTATTTTTTCTATCAGATTAGTGTCAAATACCATTCATAAACTTGGTCAAAAGTATTTCAGTTCTTCTTATGCTCAACTTCTCTTTGGAAATGTTTCATACCATAAAGTTTTTTTCCTTCTATTTTGTGCGTTTATTTCAATCCCTGCTGTTCTTCCTCCTAGATCGCTGGAAATATACCACAGTAACTATTGGGACATTTATTATGCACTAAATGACACACCGGCCAACTAGCGGCCCCTCAGAATGACACATGGGAACTACCTGGCGCTGCTGCAGTATGAGCTGTCAAACTGTGGACGTGGCTATCATTTTGCACAACATTGTTTTTATGGTGTTAAAGACTTTATGCAAAAAATCTAGATGCAAATGTGTGAGACTGGCCGAATAAAAAAACGGCCGAATTTGTGTATGGCAATCGTGTAGTGTAGCAAACTTATTTATTTCTTTACGTATTTATTATTTTGTTATGTCGTCTGTTGGCTAATTATTTACCGTGTTTATTGATTGACTTTGTATCTCTTTTGAATATTTTGTTACAATTGTCTGTGGCTTCGTGTCATTTTGCCAGATGTAAAAAGAGAAAAGCTTGTCGGACTCAAAGCTGGCTATGAACGACTGGATCCGCTGTGGACTTGGAAATATGTTTTGTCCCTGTGTTAAAATGTGAGCTTCTCCTGTGTTTGCCATTCATGACATCTTTTCTAACAATACATTTTTTCCCAAGAGCTTTCGTTTTCTGTGCCGTGATTATTTATACAGCTTAACATCCAATCAGGCAATTAAAAAACATTTGCGTGTGCGGGTTTGATCAAAGTTTATCATCTTGACTCGATGTATAAAGCCGCTGCGCTGATGGAAGGTCATAATTCAGAGGAGGACGTGAGTGAAATCCACAAGTTGTGGAAGAAAGGGGACATCATCTCTCTATTGTCAGCATCTAATCAGAAGTGGCATCAAACACTTTGTTACTGTTCAGGCTAAGCAACGAGGGAGGAACATAGAATGAATGCTGCTTTGTCCCTTGTGAAGCGAGCCTCTGCACTAACTTACCATTGTGTTAATTAAAAGGTCATTTGTAGGATCAAACCCGGCAGAGAAATTCACATGGTCCCTCAAAGTCCCTTTGATTTGGATGTTTTGCCTATAGACCGTCTCGTTATGGCTTAACTCTTCTGCCTCTTGTACAGACAGCGGTATTAAGATGATCACTGTAGTGTATGATCCGTGTTGACGGTCCGAAAAAAGTTTGTTTTTGTTTTTGTTTTTTTTAATCTTCCTATTTCAAACTTTTAAAATCAAATACTTCTGTAGTAAAAGACGTAAGGTGCTGTGCGTATTTATTTTGCGCGTTACTCTTCCGAACAATGTTAAGAAATATTCAGCGTTACAATTCGAAAACGTGTTTTTTCTATGGAGACCACTCTAGAATAGTCTGAGATTAAGGAGAAAACGCATTTTAAATGATTCATATAGTTGTTTCAAATTTGCGAAACGCGTTTATCTGTAATATTACGTTGCAATTTCCTTCAGCGAAGTGAAAGAAGTTTTATTTTGTTTTGTTTCTGAGTTAATCTCCTGTCTTAATTCCTGAAAATCGTTATTACATGAGCAGGAAGAGATTTAGATATGACTGAATTTAATTCTATACCACCAGCGAAATAATACCTGTAGACCAAATAGCCTACAGTCCCGTCATTTGAGGTAGTACTTGTCGGATTATGCTTGTAATAAAAGTCTTTTCCGTATTAAGGCAATTCGGGCTCAGTTCATAGGCGCTGTGGTCACCCCATTTGTCCTTGGCCAATGGCGTAGCTGTCTGTAAATCCAGGAAAGTCTACATGATGAGGATGAGGAAGGTCAGGAATAATAACTTAGGCCTATTTAAAGTTTTTTTTCCAGTTCAATTTCCCTGCTCTGTGTTAATCTGACAGCCAATAAATGATTTGGCTGAAGTGAAAGCCAAAAACAAATATATTTCTATAGGCTTTAATATTTCTAGAAGATTTTAAATACAGACAAAGCTCCTTAAAGATCTGAGACCACTACAGCTGACCCACCAAAAAAGAAAAATAAAGGGGAAGCATGAAACTAACCACTGACATCCTTAAAAACTGAACATCACATACTTTCTACTAATGGTCACATATAATAGATCACATATGCATCCCGTAGGAGCTATATGAAATTCAGTGTAAACTTTATGTAAAGTTTTTTGAGCCAAGTTTTTTGAGCCAAGTTGCATGTTGCAAGTTGCAAGTTGCAAGTTGCACTTCTTTAGGCTGACAACTGTAATACAAGACGTGTCAAGCTGCTAACAACTTCTCAACAGTAACAGTAACAGGACGATGCTCGCGATGGATTGCATTTACATTCAGAATGTAGGGTATGACATCAAATATTTACAATCACTTTTAATTAAACCATAGGCCGCAAAGGAAAGTGGCCTTATTCTACTGAAGGTAATGATACATGTGTGGTTGGATTAACAGCATGGCAATCTACCTGGTGGGGATAGATAATGGCCATTATGGGTTTATATAGCAGCATATGCCTGAAGCAGCTAACAGGTCAATTAGTCTGTCCTATACATAGAGTTTTACATATGGTGAAAGCAGCTGCACAGAGGAGATGCAGTCAAGGCATACATCAGCCAGCTGTAAATGGAAGCTGATCTGGATGACAGAAACTTCATTACTGCTACTGACATCTATTACATGGTAATGGTTGGGGTAGGTCTACTTGTATCTGTGTGTGCGTGAAGAGGGAGCTAATTATTATGATTATTAATACTAATAATAATAATAACAACGAGCCACACTGGCAGTAAGGATGAGTAAATAGGCATTTATCATATTTTTTGTTTTTGTTGCAAGGGGGAGGGGACCGACAAGATTTTCTTTTTGTTTGTCTGACATCTATTAATCTGAGGCGAGACATGAAATCTGTGGCAAACTACAGTGATACAGAATAATAAGTTCTTTAGGTGGGATATATGCACATATAAATCTCCCTAATACACGCGCTCCTCCTGGTAAATTACATTTTTCATCTGGGAGGGGCGAAATGGTATGTGGCTATGAGAACATGTTTGCCTAATCCAAAACAGATTTTAGATAATCTGTGAAAGAGGCACAAATATGCAAAATAGAAAAACAAGCTAAGCTAAACATGAACCCTTAAATAGGTTTGAAAATATCAATCTGTGACCATACTTGTCAGAGTGCTTCATTATAATCATTTGGCTTTTGCTATCAAACACTTCCACAAGTTTTTACACTGACCTTAATAACCCCACCCCACCCCAGCCCCACATTGGTCTTTTCTGTGCCAAGTTTCTGCTTGCGTCCTATGCTCTTTTCAAGTCCGCAGGCTAGATGACTCACATTAATGGGCAAGTATTGTGTGAAGTTGGTAAGTTAGTATGTGGAGAAAAAGGAGAAGAACAAGCATTTTTAAGGCAAAGTCTGCTCCAGCCTAGCGATAATCCATTTCACTCCAGTATTGACAGTGACATGTAAAATTCCCATTTTGAGCAAACCAGAAAAACATAACTAATTTTAATAACTATTTAATTTACTTTTTATTTTATTTTATTATTATTTTTTTACTCAGCAAAGCCCATAAACACCTGAGAGTATTTTAACAATGACTGTTGTATGTTCTACAAAATTAAGCTATAGGTCAATGTGGGTTAATTTCTGACAAAGCACCGTCAGGAACATCCATCACATGTGCACTTTACATTCAGGGCACTACTAATGAACATGGGTCTGCATGCGATGTAAGAGAGCATGAATTATTTTGACACTATATCAATGGCCTCTTTGTATAAATAGGAGCCATAACATTAACAACAACAACAACATTACAAACAATAATTTGCCCTCTAGTCTGACAAAAGAGCCAGCATGGAGGTGCCATTTGATGTGTCCCACGCTGGGCAGCTAGGGCTCATAAAACAAAGTCTTTGTAGCAATGGCTCAGAGTTCATACGAGGGGGACAATATACACACTTCATTACATTTCGTCAAAAGGCGCAATGAAATGTGTGTGGGACATTGTTTCTGTGCATGTCTCCCTCCATGGAATTTCAGATTGCTGATGTCGCTACAAGGTCTCTGCTAATGAGCTTTGTCAAAGACAATTAAAGACTTGGTGGAATGGCCAGTGAGGGGATGAAAAGCTGGCTTTGTGCAGTTTGGGTAGATGTTGCATTGCGACCCCTGATTCTTTCGGTACCCTGTGGTTGACCTGTGCTTCACGTCCAAAAACAGAGAAAAAAAGAAAAAAGAAAGAAATCCAGGCCTCTGTTGCATCATCAGTGCCATACTTGAGGCAATGTGATCTGCTTCAGCTCTCTTTTCCCTTTTCAAAAGTGTTCCCAACAGGATCCCAATGTACCAGACTAGATATTGAGCATGGCACAAACTGATATTAGTGCTGCCATTTCCCAGGGCCGTGATTCTTTTGTAGACCTCATTTCACTTTTCCAAAGAGGGGTCTTCAAGTCTACTCTGGGTTGTTGAGTGTGGGAAAGCTGATGAGAGGCAATAGTTTCTGTTTCATCTCTTATCTCAGTTCACTGACAATCTGTTACTGCTTAATTGAATAGTGTGGAATAGTGAGGTTGCCCCCCCCCCCCCCCCCCCCCCAGCTCAAGTGATACTACACTACGAAGGTAAGAGTCTCACAGTAACAAAGCTTTACATCTTTGCTTTCATGGCTTCTCCTGCTTGTCTAGTGATTCTCCCTTGGTGTCGGTTACACTGCTAAACCAATGGGCAAGGTCAGTCTAATACCCATGATCCACTAGTAATACAGGAAAGAGTGCAAGTGGTACTGAGGGAATAATATGAGCTAAGAAGCCAAGTCAGATACCATGAGGTGGGAAAAAAATGAAATCAACCTTATTAAATTCTGGTAGAAGAAGTGCTTTAGTGTGTATGCATGTGTATTGCACCTATAGAATGCAAAACCTGTGTGTCCTTGTTCCTGTTATCTTCATTGTTGTTTTATGTTTGTCTGCTGGCCTGGCAGTTTTCTTTTTCTGACCTTAGGTCAGCATCACCAACATTAGAATAATCTTCTGTGCCATTTTAATGCCCTTTAATAATCCTCCACATCTCTTTTTTTTTTAATCTCATGCTCTCCTTCTGTTTTTCTTCCTCTTTATGTTTGGCATCTGTTGGCCTTTTGTGCCTGCTGTTGACTTTTAAACAAGGTCCCTAATTCAAGAGTCTATAAAAGCCATGTAATAGCAGAAAATATAACACTAATTTTAGATATGAATCACAATATAGGTGTACATTTCTTTGAAGCACATGAAAGAATATTTAGGCATCCTTTGCTAGGCTGACAGATGCTCATGGAGTCTTCATCACTCTAGGTTTATATTACACTCCATAACATCTTTCTGCAATAGCCTATCTGAGCGTTGATCTCCTATAAAAAAGGTAAAGAAAAATCATAACAGTCACACTTTTAAGGTACATATTCATGTTTGATTTTGAGTGAATCTAATTAGCTCCTTCATGCATCATTTTCCAGCAGACACGATGTGACAAACTGCTCAGTATCACTTGCAGAAGGGCTTAAAGTTTATGACCAAATGGATAAAAAAAAAAGATTTCCCCCTTTTGTTTTTGGATGGCCTAATAAGCTAAATATTAAACGTAATTTTACTAGCTAGACAGAAACATGACAGCAAACAATGAATGAATAAAAAATTGACATTAAGTTATTCAACATTAAATTAGGTGAGTGATCTCTGACAACTAACATGAAGAGACAATGAGAATTTATTAGCTTGTGTATATGGTGTTGTCTTTGTATTTGACTGTAATGTTTTTTTCTACCTTTTAGATAGTGTTTAGATAGTGAAAGTGTTTTGTTAGTTGATCTACCTGCGCAAAAAGTAAAGCAACTGTAACCTTTAACCTATTGTGAAGCTAGGGTCAAATATACATAAAGTTATATTAACACAGTGAGAAAAAAAGTTTTAAATTACACTCCTGGTGCCAGAAGTAATCCGTCTTTTAGATGAGATTTCACTATAATAAAAATCTGTTTTGTTTCTTTAAAAAAAAAACAACTCTAGAACAACCTATACAGAGACATGTTTTCAAGTTTTCATTACATGAACACAAACTACACACCTTGTCAAACTTTTTTTTTTTTAGGATAAAGCAGGATACGCTGTAGAAAGTCACAATATGTTTTTTTTGCTGCGCTATGTAGGTGACAGACTGCAGAGGTGTTCATTTGGACTGCAGACCAAAACAGTGTTCAGCAACAGTATTCTGCAAAGCAGCAGCACTATCAATTTTCTTCAATTTATGTCTCCAATTTCCTGAGTTCAGCCTGTGCCAACACCACTGTAGAACTGACAGATGAAGTCCAGCATGTAAAGCCAGCAGCTTGTCTCTCTTACAGCAATTGACACGTTTTTTTCTTTTTCTTTTTCAGAGATATTCAGTACAATGAGTCGCAGTAGCACCTATAATGAACAGCTTCCT
The DNA here is from genome assembly GCF_000239375.1 of Pundamilia nyererei. Classification (NCBI taxonomy): domain Eukaryota; kingdom Metazoa; phylum Chordata; class Actinopteri; order Cichliformes; family Cichlidae; genus Pundamilia; species Pundamilia nyererei. Next base: position 4,260,270 of record NW_005187426.1, read on the forward strand.
CCACCTGAACACAGAGTATTTCCACTACATTAGTTTCATTGGCATCATGCGGGCAGGAGGAAAACTCACAGCAGGGCTGTGTAACAGTATGGTGTCGACAGCACACTTCTCCACTGGGCTCTGCTTGGGGGCCTGCCTCTCTGTGTGAAGCTCCTGTGTAGGATTAGACACTGGTGTGCAAGTCAAATGGTTCCTAGCTAATGGAGTCTCCACACCTGCTTGATGTCTACATCGGCCCTGCTTACTGTTACTCATAGCGCTCATATATCAAGCAGACAAACGAAGGAATGCAGAGGCATTTCCAAGAAAAGTATCTCCATGATTACAGAATGTATCATTACTGTGACAATGCTGACCTCAAAAAGCTATGCATGCAAAGTGGATAAAAATGACAGAAAGCCATGCTGAATACCTACAAGAAGGCTTCTGATAAAAAAAAAAAAAGCAATTTATGACACTAGACAGAGCCATATAGGCTATAAATCAAATTATGTCCTATAAATATGTGCTATATGAAATGTGAAAAAATGTTTTTATTTATCATAAAACAAAGTGAATGGACTGTCATCAAGAGTCATCAATGAGTAGACTGTGAAACGTCACACAACAAGTGAGTGCAGTGGTTCAAAACAAGGCATTGTTGCTGCTGTGGCATGCCGGTCGTGACGTGGTTTCATACACTGGAGCAATAAGAGGCATCAAAGGGGCTATTGGAAAATGCTCAGCATGCAAAAAGATAAACAGCTGAAGGCAGAGTGAAAGAAAAAGAGTAAAAGAAAAGGGGAGGGGAAGAAGGTGCCACTCAGACCACACATTTTCAAAGTTCACTCTTAAACACAGTATGATCATAAAAGCACGAGTTCCATTATTCACAGCAGGAATTCTCTCGCTTATAGCAAGCAGGTAAACAAGCCAAACCCTCGAGCTGTGTCAAATGATGGAGCATCATAATTATGCCCTTTTTATTGGCCATCTTATTCCAGCTATGACTGATGTAGCTCAGAACCCTAAAGTGTTTCCATTTGCACTTTCATGTGGCAAACGAGCAGAGAAGCCACAGCTCGCCTGCGTTTCAAAGGTAGACTTGACAAATATTTATGGCCTTATGCGAAGTCACTTTTAATCAGAGTTGGTGACCCGTTCCTTAGGAATGTGGTTGCTGCAACATGCTTATCTACTCCAGAATAAATGATCCTTCAGAGGACCCACTGTGCTTGCATTATGTGGTTGTCTAAAAATAATAACTGACACATTTCTTTAGAATCACTCATAATCAAGCACCCAGAGGAGGCAAATGCAAATTCCTGCTGTAACATGGCAGAAATAAATCAATGACCTCCCTCTACTGGTCAGAGGCCAAACTACAGTAGAGTGAATTACCAGCCCTCTGACTGTCTGTTTTCAAGAAGAGATGAGGAAAACACAGGAAAGGTGAGCCAGAGGTTGTCACTGATATATCATGCTAACATAAATCAGACGTTATCATTTTTGCTAATGTCTGATTTGGACAACTATTTAAAATATTGCATTTTGTTGTATGCGTTTTGAAATTTTGTTTTGTTAAAAAACAACAAAAAAAACCCCAAACAAGTCACACACTGAATTAGGAAAATTTTCTATTTTGTTTAAAATAGAAATTACAGACAAATGTTCCCAAAACCTTTAAAACGCTAAGATAATTTTACTTAAACATTAAGACAGGTCCTATTCACTTTTCAAAATATGTTTCTCTATATAACTTGGAAGCAGCTTGAGATATGATGTATGGCAAAAGAATCCAAGAGCAGATATGCTGATGAAGTACTATTAATAGAGATTACCTCAAACTCCCCGAGTTCATATCCAAGCCAGTCGAGGCTGTAATCCTATGGTTTAACTTTTTTCACTATTGTCCTCACATGACATCATACAATGTTCTGTGCTGTCTAGTTTGAAACCTAGATTTATGACACCAATATGTTCTTTTCCATGCTTTAACAGCCTATAAGGCAATATGGGAGGGCTCCCATAGTGAAAACAGATATTTTCCTCCATATTAGGAGTTATGGGGAGAGGGATCCTTAAAAATGAAAGCCATAAATCACTTCCCCCTGTGATTATACCATTAACAGGAGCATGGTTTTGTCGTTTAGTTCATGCTAATAGTTTGGGCTTGAGGTTGTGGCCATGAAGCAACATATGTTCCCATTTGCCAGCAAGAGGGACGCATTGCTAAAGCTGAGTTTGTCTTGGTGGTCCTGCGTTAGTGCTGTAGCTTTCTTAGGCTGATCACTGTAGATGTTGTCAGCATCTGCTCTGGATTTTGCCTTTATTTTTTACCACTGTCTTCCAGTTAGGTTTCTATATTGGGCCTGGTTGTGGTCTTCCAAAGAGACCCTCTGAAAAAACACTGGATGCCAGTAGAGTACATGTTAAATATGTTGCTAATTTTAAACTTGGCATAGTGGACTACGAAGCTGCCACTAGCTCACTGGAAGCAGGCGAGGTCAGCCCCACTGCGACCACAACCACAATACAAACAAAGCATATGGAACAGCAGCTTCCAGTGTATTACTGACAGTAAATGTTTAGAAAAAGAACTTTTAAAAAAAACCCGGTGTAATAGAATTAGTGCGAGAGGGGCGCCTGGCAACATACCGATTTCAACTGTTACCAAGAAAGCGCTGCTGAAAACAGAACTCTGAAAATCCAACTTTGATAACCTATTTCACTGTGCATGCTACAGCTGCCCATGGCTGCGAGTAAAGCAATAGATAGTGCCTGTGAACGTTTGGCAAAAGTGAAATGATTTGTATACATTTCTTACCTTGTCCAGCACAACATATAAGCTGCAAACACGCCGCGTGTGTCAGTGAAAAATCAATGCTATTACATAGATGTGCAAACTTTGCTTTGATTTGGATTTGCAGCTTCAGATTTTTGTGACAAGCAAGCAACTTTTATTTCATAGGTTTATGTCAGTCTGTGTGAGCTACGTGACAGTGTGAAACTCCTGGTGATATTCTCTGGTTTCTTTCAGCTGTTTCTTCTCCCTTTTAGTTCACTGGTGGTGACTAAAGTCACTCTGTTAAACAGGATGTTGTTGCTGGGCCCTGCTGCATCTGTCACCCATGGAACTGCAGTGACCTCTAGAGACAGTTCCCACCACATACAGTGTGACGGCAACCTGAAGTGTTTTGGCAAAAATTAAGTGAGGTAGGAATGTGTTTCTGTGTACGTAGATGGGTGCAGGGGTATATGACAGAGCGAGAGAGCGAGATCACAGACCAGATGCAGACTGCTCGAGGGCCAAGTCTAGATGCGCTGTTAAATACACGTGCACAGGTTAAGACTAACATGCGTACACATTAAAAGTTCATTCGAGCACACACAGTTAAACAAACAGAAAATGACAAGAGCCTGGGCCACCCTGCAGATCATCCTGATCAGTGTGGGAGCCACGTCTTCTCTGATCTAATATGTTTAGCAAACATCCATTTATTCTCCCCAATCAATAACACAGAGCACCATGTGTTTATGACTCTGCTTTAACTCACTCAGTTCATCTGCAGTTCATCCAAGCTTAAACACTGCTCTGCTCTCTTGCCTGCTTCAGTCAATGATCAGTTTATCACTTTTCTTTCTCTCGCAGATTTTGGGGTATGCTGCTATGTTTTCAGAAGAAATGTGTCCGTATACATCTGTGAGTTAAAATCTTTGACACCACCACTGCGGTAGGAGAAAAGCAAAACTGCATTTTACGCTTCCTTTTAGCAAATAGAAAATGTTTTGATAAGGAAGCAGATGAAGACATACACATTTCCAAGCTCATTTTGATGTTCAAAAGCGCCACGCCAAGAGACAGAGTGTAACCTTCAGTTGCACTATGAAAGTAGAAGGACTCTAGCTTTAAAAAACAATTTTACGGCATCTTCAGACACGCTGAACGATTCGCTACGGAGACTTTACACCCCCCAAATTCCCAAGGTATAAAATTATCCTGAATAAAATGTTCCAAAACATGGATGTGAATCAATATCAGATGCAGGCTGACTTTCATTTGAGGAAAACCAGCGCTTACTTTAACTCTAGGCTGGTCAACATAGAGTATCTAGTACAGAATAGAACACATTCACACCACCAAGTGCAGTAAACATATTTTATATGGGTAGTTATTATTGTTATTATAATTATCATTCTGTGTGTACCATAAAACCGGATGATGGAGAATATATGGATGGTTGAGGCTGCAAATAACAGTTGCGGTGGAGGGCTGTAAAGCTGTCCCTTCTCTTCTGTGGTAGAATAAATAACATGCATGTGCTGCATGTGCATTTGCATTTATCAAAAATCTTCTTTCTTCTTTGAGGTCAATAGGTACGATGACACTAAGATGTTTATTTGTCTTTACTGCAGCTTAAGAGTAATCAAGTCTCAATTTTTATATCAAAGAAAATCCTTATGTGACAGATGGAATATAAATTAACATAGTAGAAAGCTAGACAATATATATATCCCAGGTGTGATTGTGTTCAGTACTGTTCTTGTGTGTGTATTAACGGTGCAGTATGTGTTCACCCATTAGCAATGTACAGTATAGCAAGGGGCCGATGCACAGATGCCCTGAGTGGTGCCATACGGCCGATGGCTCATTAGAGCTCAGATGGAAGACATGAATCAAAGGAGGAGAGGAGAGGAAACAATCAATCTGCCTAATGGGAATCCCCTGTGAGGAGGCTGGACCAGCGGTCCCAGTGCAGCTGTAGCCGATTTTATATGTGACCTCCCAACTTAAACGACCCACCAAAATGTCCCCACTGCTGTCGTTGCCACCACCACTGAAGAGCACGGGACACACACCAAAAGGCACAAGGCCCCACAACAAGCTATTAGCAAAAGGGCCTCCCACAGAGTATGTGTGCAGTGATGTGGTTTTCCTAGACTTGATGTTTTCATTCATCTCCAATAGCCTCCTGCATGTGTTGTCCATATCCTTTCTAGCAGCGTATGACACCCAGCTTGATGTGGGGGAGGGAGTAATCAAAGAAGCAACAGGGACTGGATTTATAGCAAGGAGGTTGCTTGTGTCCTAGGAGATACACAAATAGAATGTTTACTCTCAACGTGTGAGGTTGTGGCCAAGATTAAGACATCATTGTTGTGGTACAATATAACTAGCACTTCATGGGGTCAAGGTTAGGTTTGGTGCCGTAGTTTACCTGAACTTCCCCCATTTGCTCTTAAGTCTTCAGGCAGCTTTCAGAAGCTTTGATCTGCCACACCACATGCTCTCTGCCTGCAGAAGACTACTTATCTATTCAGTGTAGAGTTGCCAGAAGCCCTTTAAGAATCGAGTTATGCTAAATAGAGGTTGATTTAAACCAGAGGTTGACCTCTGACCTTAGCTTAGAGGATAATGTCCCAGGCAAGGAGAGCAAAGTCCTGTTACCGTCCATGAATCAGGCCCCCACCGACATTATTTCAAAATTGCTTAGTTGCATGGAACTCCCTTTAGTGCTGAACGGACTTTCATAAAATTGATTTTCTGAGTACACCCTTTTAGCAGCTATAAGCTTGAAATATGAACCCTTCATTGCTGAAAGCATTTCATTTTTTTTGCCCCTGTGACTAATGATCCAGGGAAGAAGTGTGTTTGAAATTCTCCTCAGCAGCCATTTCCATAATTAAACACTGCTAATTATAGAGCTTTGGCAGACTTTAAACAAACAGGCCCAGTTGCCGAGCATGCTTTCACATCTTCCATTTGGAAATTTATGCAAATTGTAGCCATATCATGTGTTTTCCTAGAAGAAACTGACAACATAAAGACACATTGCTCATGCTCACAAAGATCAGACAGAGAGTAATGGTGAGAAGGAACTGACAAGCAAGCCAGCAGCGGTTTGAAGGAAATACCCTGCACAGGTATGATGTTCTGCACAATGAGGATCAAAGCTTCCAAAGTATCAGATGACTGAATATATTCGCATACATGTGTGCATACATGAATATGCATTCATTCATTACTATGACCACCCTATGGTAGTAAAACGCCCCTGTCTTGGGCAACAAACATTTCTGCATTGTTGATTCTAGTGCTATGATACTGCTTGTCAATTTATCAGCCTTTGACGGCAAGCCACTAGAAGCCATTATATCAAACAAATGAAAATTATATATGAAGATTAACATCAAGTCATTTGTTAGGGAGAAAATAATACCGCTGGAAATAAACAGGGCACAGAATTGAGAGCTATGCTGCCAGTAATTCACACATCAACAGCATTTAAATTATTAAAAAGATTGGAAATCATAATTGGCCATATATTTTTCGCATTCTTCTCCACACAAATGACTCGCCTGGGGTACTTGACATTCAACAGTGGTTTGTAATGTAAATGACAGAACGTATTTTCTCCATATCTTAACAGCGGATGGAATGATTGACTACTGAGTATAAGCAAGCTACAGGTGTGGGTCAATTATCATTTGAATAATCGAGCACCAGTGGCTGCCTGGTTTGACTGTGAAGTGTGACACATTTTTATCTCTATGCATTTCAATGAAGTCAGACTGGTACATAAAAGGTTATCACCTAGGAAACATATTTGCCTAGGCGCAAGTTAAACAGGCAAGTGAGATCAGCATAGATATTCAATTTAACCAGTCAACCCTGACCTATAAATATTTCAACAAAACCCAATGAGGACCCCTCCCTCCTCCCAACCCCCTACTTTCCTTCTTTGATCCAATTCCATTTCAGCAGCGGGAGATACGAGGGGAGAGAAAGAGGAAGGACGTGGGGGAAAGAGGAGAGAAATGAGAAAAGAAAGTCAAACATATTGTAGCTTATCTATTAAGTGAATTGTTTAATGCATCTGCCATCTTCTCACCCTAGGGAAGAGTGCAGAGTGAGAGGGGAGAGAGGGGACAGATTTACACTACAGGGCACTAGTGGCTCTAAAGCTGAGGAGGAGGCATAGACAAATCTATGGTTGTGAGCTGACAAATCTGGCCTGACACAGTGCTCTGTAGCGGGTAGACTCAGGAGATGGGCATTAATCACAGCGTGTGCTCTGCTGAGAGCACAGGCACACTGGGGACACCTCAAAGTGAGCTGGAGGTTATACAGGCGAGGGGATTAATCAATACAGCCCGAGCACTTAAAGCCCCAATGGTACCAAGGTACAACACAGTCACCCTGGCCGGCTTGTTCATACACTCGCTCACAGATACATGGAAGCAGAAGCACTCACCTGTATATTTCCCATCCAATAATGTGTAAAATGCATTCAAAGTTAGATGTGCATTCAAGAACATTTAGGCAACTCAACGCCATTTCTGACCACTTGTCAGGAAGTGTGCGATATATGTCCATATAGAGAACAAAAGTTAACGTAACTGACTTAACTATTACATACACGGCCTTAACATCTTTTCTGTAACTAAACTAAAACTGTTTGAGCGATAAGAAAATGGTTAATAGACTGTTCTTATATAGTGATTTTCCACTCTCCCTGAGCACTCTATAAAACTTGCCTCATTCACACGTGCACTTTTATTTATGCTTTTTCTGCGTAAGTGTTTTCTATCTCACATTCTCACATATTCATTCTCCGATGGATGCATTGGAGAGCAACTTGGGGTTAGTATCTTGCCCAAGGACATTTGGCATGCAAAGTGGAGCAGCTAGAGAGCAAACCACCAATCTTCCAATTAGTCGATGACCTGCTCTACCTCCTGAGCTACAGCCACCCCTAAATGAAAACCTAACTGAAAATTCTTCATTGGAGCAGAAGCTACTTCACATACAGAATTTCATTTCATAACCTTACCTCATCTTAGGGGTGGGCACAAGACCTAGAATGCCACACTGTGCTGTAATTACACCATTTCCTTGCCACACCAAGCTGGAATAGTGGGGCAGGTTGCTAGATAACTGCAGTTACCAATGTGCAACGAACCCCTAAAACCGTCTCAAATGATGTGTCGATGGCTAGTGCCACCCCAATCCTCACTCTTTGTAGGAGTCTGCCACCCAAAGAGAACTTGATCAGCAGCTTTGGCCTGACAGCAGATCTGTTAGACCCCCCCCCCTCCCCACTTCATACAGCTAGTAAGCAGACAGTGTAGCAGGAGGTGAAAACTCTAGCTATTTGTCAACGTGGCGCCTGTGTCAAAATGTCAGGCCCGGGGACATTCCCTGTGCAGCTGGGCTGTTAGCTAAGGAGACAGGCCGTATGGTCGGATCAGGAGCATGCTGTCAACGACCAGTCAAACTGCCTGAGACCAGCAATCAAGAAGCGTTTTCCCTTTCTCACTCCCCCTCTTTATCTATCTATCACAACTCTCCTCCATGTGCTCAGTGTGACTCTTATCTATCCGCATTTTTTTTCTGGCTCTCCCTCTGTCTTTTGTTGACTCTCAGCCATCATCCTCAGCCTCTCCATTTTTCAAATTTGAATATTTTGGTCCTCCACATTTTCATAACAACCCATTTCTCTATAAAAAGATACATAAAGGCGATAAAGCCAACCTTTTCTAACTGTTGGTAGAATGCATTGATGTCAGTCATTTCATCTGTCTGTCAGTGGTACACCCTTTGCAGGGACTTGGTCTTTTTAGTTCCTTAACCTGTTCCTCATCACCGACTATCTTTGTCTGCTTCAGGCACTCTTGGAGCAGCTCATCTCAAGTGGAATCTTCCTGATGTATTCATGGATGTTCTGTATTTCTTCCTGACTCACTAATTCTTGCCCTGCGTCTTTCAGTTGCTTCAGGGTGTTGGACTTTGGGTGGAGACCTCCATGAACTGTGAGGAGTTTTCGTGTCTTGACAGCAATGGGATCTATCACCTCCTGTGGCCAGCTGGGTATCCGATGACTAGTAGAATGTATGTATTGATAGCTCAGATTTTATTCCTAATGCTGAAATCTTCTCATCAGCTGGCTTACCTTTTCGAGGTATTTTCCTTGGCTGTCCAAGGGCCTTCCATCATCATCATGGTTTACATTTTCCTCTTGGAATCTCAGATACTAGGACACCAGACACTACTAGCTATCCTGTATGCCAGCTATCTTGCTTCTGACCTTCCTTCCTTTGTAACCATTTGTCTACACTTATTTGTCTACATCGCAAATTCTGTTGATGTGGATCAGTAACACATTATCTTGCTTACTTCTGGCATACTGCTTGATGTTATCCATGTGCAGGAGAAGAATGATGGTCAATACACTCCTGAAATAAATACGTATCAGCTCTTAGTGATAGCTGGCTTGTGGCTTGAGGTCTATGCAGAACAGCATAGACTGTAATTGATTGTGACATGGAGTTGGCCCCTAGTGTTGTCCATCATAGTCCCACTGAGTTCCTGATGAATGTTATTCATATATTATTAGCTTTGTATAGTGCCAAATACTCAAGTATCCATTTATGGGGGACTGAGTTGCAGGCTTACTTGTAGTCAATTCAGGTGGTGCCCAGGTTTATCTGACTGGTCTCAGAGTTTCGGTATACTGCTCTGTCAACCAAAAGCTGGTGCTTCCACCATCTGCCATTATTTTCAGTTGCAATTTGAACAGCTGTCATTTGTTTACACATGTGCCTAATCAGGCTGGTTGGTAGGTTATTATGTTTGCTAAGACAAGTTTCTGTATTTCTGAGAGGAAGATAATTGGCCAGTAGTAAGATGATGCCATAACCTTGTGGAGATCCCTCATGATCAGAATTATTTTGTCCTATGTTAGCCAGTTAGCAGGTACGGTTAGCTTCTTTAGCCAGTAAGCATGGATTATATCAGGTGCTAGTGCTGTCCAGCTCTTCATTCTTGCGACTTATGTTATTATGATGTCTGCCTTTGTGATGTTAACGGGTTCTTGTTCTAGGAGGCTTCTGTAATCTACTTTTGGGTCCACCAGGCACTTGGTGTTGTGCAACACCTCTTTCTCCCAGATGTTTTCCGAGTATTGCCCAGTCTCACCTTTATGTGGGTCTGCTCTCATACTATTGTTCCCTAGCATCTGAGAGTACACTATGTATGGGCCATCGGAGAACAGGCCATTAGTTCTCTTCGCCTCCACTTCTCTGGTATATCACTTAAGCCTAATACTGTGAGCCTTTGTTTTGTAGTTTCTAGAGCCTCAATTATGAACATTATGTTGTACTTCTTATCCACGCAGGACTCGTCTCTCTCTCTGACATCGTTTTGTACCTGTTAGCCAACAGTTTTTTTTTTTATATGTGTATCTAAGATTACAGTGGCAGTGTCATTTATGGGCTCGTTGGTTTCAGTGATACTGAGGATTTTAGTGGTAGTGGTCTGATTATCAGCGAACTCCAGTTGTGTGACTATCTTGAGTCTGGCTGCAATCTTTATCCTCAGCTGAGTAGAGGGACCTGTTGTTGCAGGTGGTTGGGCATCATGTAGTTCAGTTACACTGCTCACGTCTAATACGGTCAGCTCATTATGTCAGTATTGCACACTATTGTCTTGATGCATGCTCAGTCATCCGGGTAAGGAAATCCCCAAAAGTTGATGCTGTTCATCTGAACAGCTTCAACTTTTTTGGGCTTGCTCACTATTGGTCTGGATCTCCCTGGATCCCCAGCTATTGAGCTCGCTCATCTACGTAATGTTTTTTTTTTTTTTTTTTTAATGGAATGGAGGTTTAGTAAATTGTTGAGTAGCTTTTCATTCAAGTTTCAAAATATTATTCATAGATAGTGAATTCTGTTTTGTCTTTTGGACGTTCATATGTTTTCGAAAACAACTAGAAGGGTTAAAATCTCACATAGCAAAATAGTAAACATATTTGTATTTGCTCAAAGAGACAAGTCTAGGGGTGATTTCATTGTCTATCAGCCTGGATGAGATGCACTCTCCCTGGAGAGTACCAATCTCAAAAGATTAAGTGCTGAAATAACAACAACAGAAAATCAAATCAAGTAACATATGAAACGTGAAAAAACAACATTAACTGTATTCATGAGCGACAAATTCATTACTCTATCTTTTCTTAAGCTTCTTTGACTTGGCTTTTACAAGGAGAGGGTGGAGGATTTACTGTGGCAAAATGCAAACAGGGTATTTATGGGTCAAACACAGCCTAGCTGGCTTTATGGCAGATTATACCCTTTTTTTCCCTAAAGGGAGCACAAATTCGGTTCGATAGTTGTTTGATAACACTTTACCGCATTTAATTCATAATTATTTTAGGTCATATGGTCCAAATGCTTCAGGAGTCAGAATGGTGCAAGTCTGGGGGAGGTTGGGGATGACAATAATGACATGGTAGTAATTGTTTGTGTGTGGGTGTGAATGTGTGTTGTTTCTCTTACTCAGGCTTGCCTACCTCTCCCCTTTTCTGTCCATTTTGTTTTTCTTATCTTAACACCCCTCCCACAGTCCATCTGGTACCTTTTGCTCCCCCTAAGAACATGGGCCGGTGGAATTCCCTGGCCTAATTAATGAGCAGACACTCACAGACGGCCAAAGGCTCACATGTCTGTCTCTGTGCACCTCCTTGCCTCAGGAGGCCCTTTATTGAAAAGGGAAATAAATTAGATCAACTGGACAGAATGTACCAGCCAGCAGCATGAAATGTCACACACAGTTTTTGAAAGGCAATTATGCCCTTTTATACTGAAGTTGCTGACTGTCAATGGTTTGTGATTGTCTTTCAAACCTGAACAGATGAAGTGTTTCTTTGTTTACTCTAGAATTGCTTTCAATATCTATAACACTGTAAAGATTTTTTTCTATATGCTTTGAAAGGCTAGAGTCTAGATCCTGGACAGAACATGTTTCTACCAAAGACTGATGGATAATTATATAAATTCTAATTTTGAAATGCTACAGTAGCTATGAGGCCACCCACACAGTCACACTGGGATCTAAAATTATGTCAATAATTTCATCACCCTCTCCCTTCCCCAGTGCCAAACAAGTAATCGAGAGCTCTCAAGAAAAGAAAGAGTTGCAGAAGAGTGACGGGCAGAGGGCTCTCTTGCAGTTTGTCTGGCAGAGTGAAAATGTACAAGAAAGTGTGTTTGAAAATATTTGCCTTTTTCTTGTCTCCTTTTGAGTTGTGACATTATTAGTCATGTGGTACATCAATCATGCAGTGAGTTAATGACACATCCAGCCCATGAATCTTTCAGCTCCTTTCCCCAACTTCAACAAGGCATGCTGGGGCTGTTCCTGCTCAGCAGCTGCTGGAGTGAGGCTGTGCCGGAGCCCGGGTGTATTTGCCAGCAACAACACTTTGATCTCAGCTTGTGGAACAGATAGCTGTGAGGCTGGGCCTGAATCTGGCTAGGCTGGAGTCTGGATGGTTTGCTGCACAGTGCATACACAGGAGGCCCTTTCCCATGAGCCCTCTTCCTCCCTTACTTACTACAACATGCACTCCATTTGTCCAAAAACTGACCAAAAAAGTACAAATTAAAATACACAATATTTTCCTCAGTGTGGCACTTATGAAATCACATTTTCATATCTGTGCAAAAAGCTTGTGCTGGTGATTTTTACAACCTACACCGTAAGGTTGCTGCAATAATTAACCAATTGTAGAATCTGATATGTCCATGGTTTTTGCAATGAACCCTCAGGCCCTACTTCCTATCAGTTTTCTGAAGAAGCCAGAATCTGGGAACAGCCGGCTCCATTCACACTCTCTGGGCAGTTCCACTGACATACTTTCCCTGCTAATGGGGCCACCTGCAGGTCTGCACAGGGCCCAGTCCGGACAGTGTCAGAGGGGAATGCAGACAGAGCAGGCGGTGACGTGGGCGGGTGGTGGTGCAGGGCATCTGTGACTGGCACCAGCATAAGAGCTCTTTCATTTCCCCCTGTTCTGATGAGTGCCATGGGCACACACACAAAGCCAGGCGCTGCTACAGGCCAGGGCACCAACACATGTCAGGAAATACTTTCTCTGTGATCTGAGTGAGCAGGGCCCAAGTTAATGCTCCCCTGACGTTTGGACAGCAGAGTAAAAGCTGCAGAAAATGTAAAAAAAAAAGCAAAGGACCATGCAGAAAACACAATGGAAGGCCAATAATTTTACTCTTTTAAAACACTAACATCCATTGTAAATAAGTTGATTTTGAGTGCTAGATTCACTCAAGCATCAATTATTTGAATTAGTTGATTTGCACTTTATCTAAATCCAAGTTCCCTTTTCTGACATTAAAACAATGTTTGAACTGCGTTTTAAGAAGCAAAATTAATTTTTTCCACTGTGTTTTTTCCATTATTCCCATTTTGTCGATGTATATAATATGATTTGATGTGATACCGACAACCATGTTCTATACCCATACATGCACTATGTCTATCATCATACAACACATGGTTAGGTTGACAACTACTTTGGACAGATGCAATTCAATTTTGCTGTTTATCCAAAATCATTTCATTTTTAAGTTTTTTTTAACATAGTGATTCGCCAGAACCCTTTATTCCACTGTATCCCACCACCCTAACATCACCACCTGTCTACACATCCTCCTTTTATCCCTCACAATCACTGATGCTTTGTTACTGCATCATAAACATATCTTGCTGTTATTCTTCTTGGGAGATTTTGATGCTGTATCATTCATTATGATACAAAGAGAAGATATTGTGGTGTGCAGTAAATTAGTAAAACTACCAGCAGACATACTCTGATGATGCAATACATAATACAAAAGGAAATGGTATAACAAAATATCAATATCCAGTCAAATCTTGTCATCTAAATGTCTCCACATATTCTTTGCACTATAGTGACAGATCAGTGGATATTTGAGTAGTAGCGACATGAACATTATACTCAGGTTCTGTGGCACCAAGGTGTGAATGTTTGAACCTAATCTAAGTTAAACTCTACTGAATCTAAGAGCTATAATTTAAAACACTGGGTTGATACTATTTATTTCAGTCTGCTTGATTACAGACTGCTGTTACAATAATTTAGTGCTAAGTTGAATATTTAAAGCAATAATTACTAAAATAAAGTTCACAGTAGAAACCTTGCACATGGCAGCAATGAGGGGCTCTCAATTAACAAAGCCTGGGAACGCCTGCTGCCTGGGGTGTAATTTCCCTAAACACCATCTTTAGGAGTTAAAGAGGGATTGTAGGGAGAAGACCCTGCCCTGAAGCAGCCGGGAAAATTTATAGGTTTACTTTCCCCATTACATCAGAAAATAATTAGGTTTTGAAAGTAACCTTGTAATTTTATTGGCTGATGAAGTCCATATATCTGTTTTCACCCTTTTGTCATTTTGAACATTGCAAATTTTAGAAAAGTAAACCTCTCTGATTGTATATGTCCAATTAGATATTTACCTATAACATGGCATGCATTCTTCTATGCAATAATATTGCAGATGGTGAGTGATGTTACAGCATATAAGAGTTATAATAGAATAATCATTTTATTCTGTGTATTAGGAATATGAATATGGATGCAGTCTTTTAACTTAACTAAAAATAGAAGGCAGGTTTTTTGCATGTGATGCGTGCCTATGTTTTATCTTGCTGTCTGACATTTAGTCCCCCGTCACGTTCATAACCAACTTGAAAGAATATCATCTTTACAGTAACAATTTAAAATGATTAAATCTCTGAACTATAATTCTTGTTGACAGAGTACTAAGCACATATATGGCGATACACGGTTCACAAAACAGTGCATCAGAGTGGAAACCTGACTCTCCATTCAGAACAAAGTGGAAAAACACAGGCAGAGTTAAAAGGGATTCGAAAGGAGAACGATTTAGAAATTCAAGGGGATCAAATGTTAGCTTTATTAGGAGCTCGAGCAGCAGGGCTGGGCGTCATGAAAGCCTGGTCTGTGTTGGGCCCAACTGGCCAGGTCAGGCAAGACACGCACTGAGAGAGAGCACTCAGGCCTGGAGGAGCCTTCACACCATCGACCGAATCCTCAGGGATCATCCCACCCTCCTCAGCCTCAGTATACAGCTGAAGTAATGTCTTTTTCAACAGGTACAGTGAGTGGGAGGCAGCCAGGTAACTCAATGCTGATGGGATCGCTCAGCCTCTCTGCAGGCAGGGCGGTCATTTTTTGTGATCATCGTGTTAGCACGGTCACTTATGAGATGGCAGGCTTTTAAGTAAATGGGCTAAATGAACGGGAAAAGCATTGCTCTGAGCAGCAAATGCAGGTAACGACAATTCAGGTCAAAGATTATTTTGCATCATGCAGGTGTGTGGGGAACAAATTCAATTTTGACAGCAAGGACAGAGAGTAAACCAGGCCAAAGAGGATATCATTTATTATTACAAGGCTTAGCCAAAGCAAATGCTCCCCCACAGAGAACCGCAACAATGGCCTTAATTACATTTTTTCCTCCAACCCCACCTCAAAGTAAAAACATGGATGACAAATTTGGCATTGGGATTCTGGCTCATGGCT
The DNA here is from genome assembly GCF_000239375.1 of Pundamilia nyererei. Lineage (NCBI taxonomy): Eukaryota > Metazoa > Chordata > Actinopteri > Cichliformes > Cichlidae > Pundamilia > Pundamilia nyererei. Next base: position 4,275,674 of record NW_005187426.1, read on the forward strand.
ACTCTATGTGCCAATTTCACTTTTTTGCTTGTTGCCAAGACAAATCATATTAACACATTACTAAAGAATACTAAAACCTTTTGGCAAGCCACCAGCCTACCGATGCCAGTAAACTTCATTAAAGCGAAAAATGCTTTTAGGAAACATTTTCTCAGTTGCAATTATAAATAAGTTCCTTGAAGGAGCTCCCGTCATGGGTGGGCTAGCAGCCCAGGGGCCATTGGCTTCCAGACAACTGATCACTAGTCTGAATAGAAAGCAAGCCCAGAGAGCCAGCTCAAGTAACTGCTTTGTTACTGAATAAATGTTGCTAATATCAAAGTTCACAAAGGACCATTTGTCAACATGTTTCTGCAATAAAGCTCTATAACTATGGTGATGACAGGCTAAAAGACTTTAAAAGAAAGTCAGCCCATTGGGGAGAGGAAGATAGTTGGCGTGACACTAAACAAGCTTGGTGGAGACCGGTTGTGCTTGGATCGAGCAGCACAAAAGACTACTTGAGTGCTTAATTCAGTACCAATTTGTAAGGTAATATGGCTATTTGGGGGTTTTTGAGTAAAACAATCCATGTGAATCTCACATATTCCTATGAAAGTCGGACATGTCTACCTGACACCAAAAGCAATGAAAAAGACAATGTCCCAGAGTAGCTTTCTCTAATTAAATCTAACTAACACACACTGAATATTCATTTAGGTGTCTGGCAATGCTTGTTTTTTTTTTCCATTGTTGCCTCCTTATACACCCAAGGGGCATGGGCAGGCACAAAATAATACATTAATTTAGCTTTAAACGGCATTATTTATTTTTTCATTTATTTGCCAAAGGAGCACTCCCAAACCTGGAAAACTTTCACATTTTACCTCCTAATAAGCACTCTCCTGAGGTCAGGATTTAAAAAAGAAAAAAGAAATAAGCTTGCAAATAAGTAAATTTGACAAGATTACAGTGGCCTACATAAGATGCATTATTACACTCCTAAATAAGGTAATAGTTTATGTTTCTAGTGTGAGCTATCAGGAAGTTTAGAGTGTATACATCATGGATGTATATACCTTCAAATGTAAGAAAAAAGTATTTTCTTAATATTTTTCAGATTTTTCAAAACTAGCTTTGTTAACAAAAATGTTTTCTTCAATTAAAAAAGAACTTTTTTTCATATTCTCTTTTGACAAAGAAAGCTACTGAGTGTTGAGACCCACAGATCCATCTACCAAGCTTTTTTCATCTGCAGCTGGCCTCTTGAGATGGCTATGAATGAGGGAGCTGTTGAAAGAGGCCAGCCAACGGGAGGTTGCCATTCTTGCCACTCCATCACGATGTGACCCCTGCATTGGACACACCAAACCAATCGGTGGAGCGCCCTTAAAAAAAAATCACTCTACCTGTCCCAAACAATCAATCACCTGTCAGTTAGCAGTCTTCCCCCTGATAGGCAGGACTGAAGCAAATGGAAGAAGGCCTTCATTTAAGAGAGGCCATTAATCTTTCTTCCCTTCTCTTTTTGACACCTGAACCAGATCTACCCAGCAGCCAGCCACTTCACAACAGTCTCTGATCAGAGCCATGTGGCAAGCTGCCTACAGAAAACCAGCACCGTTATGCTACCTCCAAACACACACACACACACCAAGTAATACCATATATACATGCACATAATTTTTTTTCAGCTCACCTACAGTAAACCCTGTGTGACTGACACTGACAGCAAGCTGATCCCCTCAGCTTGTATACACACAAAAACATCTTTACCTGAAAATTTCAATCACTACAGTCAGATGCCAAACTGAGACGAGTTGCAGAGGTTTTAGGAATGACTTTGGATGCTCACTGCAATCGAGGCACCTTAAAATGCCTTTGAGGATAGGGTTTTACCTAAAAGCACATTTGTTTGAACACACACAGTTGCAGTAAAACCCAAATGTTATTCGTCTGTGACTGACACGAAAATGATGTTTCTCTCTAAAAACCCTGATACCGACGCTTCCTCACGAACAGGGTGGATGATGCGATGACAGGCAGTTCAGAGGATGCTGATGATGTGCAATGATACGACAGCTTACAGCTGTGATACCTGTTTAGACAAACCCTCTGACAACAAGATGTGTCACTAAGTAAGGCTTTAGCACAGCCTATTCCCATATGCTTGCTTTAGAAGTATAGGGACTGTTCTCGAAGCCTCTCTTATGATGGTTAGCACTAAGCCGTAGTGTTTACACAGCCCCGGTGGGCTATTTCACTTTCCAGAACCAAAATAGCAGTAATCGCGCAAATCTTCTCGTGAGGAGAGAAAGTCTCATGGATGAGCCCAGGAGGGGAAAGGGACAAGACAAGCTTGGGGATTATTGCCCTAAACTCCTTCACAGCATACTCCACCGTCTGGTACTGTGCATTGAGCTGTCTTGACAGGAGGGAGCCTTATGGCAATTGAGGAGGTTAGACAGGGTCATGCAGCGTTGCTCAGCAGGGATTAGGAGGCGTGTGGCCCCCTTCACTTTTAATCAAACCCTTCCAATCAGGTCAGATTACAATAGGATAAGCAGGTTCAGCACATTGTGTGGTTAATACTGCTCTCTTGAAGGGTCTCCTTGCAACAAGAGAAGGTCTGCATCATGTAAAGAGAATGCATATTGTTTTTATAATTACTTTTTACAAAGTAGGTTAACCACGATGAAGCAACATCTAGAAATTCTGTTTTGGGGACTATGATTTATGTGTAGAACTGCCTTAAATCCTTTTTTGTGTTACATCTTTTTTTCAAAGGGCTTACAGGAGCTTTCTCCAGTCTCTTTACACCCTTGCTCTTTTTTTTTTTACATTACTGTCCCTCAGGGCAAATACTCTGCCCTTTTATGCTGGCCTCGTGCAGCATGTTTGATTCAATTTGAAGTAACTTTATATCATTCAGGTTAGTCATGGCTAATTCTTATTTACTGCTTATAAATAACATCTGGCTATCAAGCAGGATCCGTTCCTTACAGGCTTTATTAATAAAGAGGAGAAAATTGGTGAACTTCTCAGTTGTGCACAGCTGATGGTTTGATTCGCTTGCACCTCTTTAAATCCTTGTCAAGCAGATCACAAAAGAGTTTTGTCACAACTGATTGTTTTACTAGTTGTTTCAACTTTGCACAGCTTTTCTGAAGAGTTAGGTAAACAGTGTTAACAAGGTAGAGGGTTTCATGGTCTGACTGAACAAAAGCCTGAGACGAGGCACTTTGCCTGTGCTACCATCCAGCACGATCATTATCCTTAATCTGGGAGTCAGGCTGCATACCTTCTGATTTCTCTGTTAGAACATGGATAGAAGAGCGGTCCACCAAACTTCAAAGGGGCAGGGGGAGGCACATGGCTGCTAATTTTTCAGACTGGGCATATGTGGCGGTGAGCGTGGATTTGAGGCTCTCCTCTCACTTCAAAGCCAGGCGCCTTAAAAGGTCTGGCTGTGTTTTGACGTGGATCTGCAGAGGTGAATGAGAATCAAGCACCCGCTGCAGACCCTTCAGAAGTCAGGCTCACTCTGTTTAACCCCCCTCCCCATTTCTCCCTGTGCACACATTCTCTCCTCCCTGCCTTGACAAAGAGAAGAAGAAAAACAAGAAAATTCAATAATGCCTTTGAGAGGCAGGATTACCTGAGGAGACGCCTGCGCTGCTATGCCGCGAGTGAAATCTCATGTGCCCTCCTCTCCTTCTGCTCTCACCACATCCCTTCCTCTTTTCCCTCCTCTCTCACTTCTACTCCCTAGCTTGGCTAAAGACAGGCCTCAAAAAGCACATCAAAACTCTCCTTTGATGCCATGGCAGGCAATTAACCCCTGGAGTCCAAAATTACAGATTGCTTGGGATGTGACACATTTTGGTTGGTTGGGGTGGCAAGTGTGCATGTGCCTAATTTTAGGGGCTGGGGCGGGCGGGTGTATTGTTTGTTTGTTTTAAATCAGGCTACTTCTTTAATGAAGTGATGCCATGGCAGATTTGAGACAACCCATTTCTGTCAGTTTGAAAAGTAAAGTAGGGTAAACCTCTAGAGAAAGGGCTAGCTTCACCGGAGGAAGTGTTTGCACTCGATTATTTGTACTCCTGCTCACTCCTGATGAACAATGCTGCAATACAGAGGGAACAAAGGAGCCAGGCTCCTTGCGAATTTTAATTAAGTCGTGGGCGCAGCCAAACAATGATGAGGTCTATCCCAATTTCAACTGTGTTTTTGTGTCACTCACTCCTCTTGTGTAGCTTTGCATATAAAATAATTAGGCTGGTTTGGAGCAGCAGTGTTAGATTGAGCTTGCAGATAAAGCCCAGCATTCCCTCGACTGATGTACTTGATGAAGTACATTATACGTCACTGGGTATTAACTCAGTATGAACGCCATGTTTGGTTTTGGCACAGCAAAACGGTTTACAAAATGACTCTATTTTGGAAGCTTGTCAGTTGCAGGGCAGGTGTGTAACAAGTTCTTCTTGCCAAGTAGTGCAATGGCACTGTAGCAGAAGTGTGACAAACACTACACGATGTGACAAAAATGTCCCAGTGAAAGACCAGTCATCCTGTGTGACTTGCTTGATGACCCCTGGCAACAGGGGCTGTCTGTCTGATAGAGTGCTATGGCTGTTACTCTCCTCACACCTGACGTTAGAAACACCAAAACACCTGAAATCATCAGTAAAGCATTCTTCCCCAAACACCTGTACTCGAGCGATAACGTGTGACACAGACAAAGTAACACCCTTAAAGCAGGAAAAGGGTTCTGACGGAGATGTAGACACTAACACAGCAAAAAAGCAAGAACCTACCATTGCTTTTTCTCATGGTAAATATGATTTGTGGCATGCACCAGCTAGCACGAGATTTACTTGTGCTGTCAGTCTAAGTGGTCATCTTTATGTCTGTTCCATGCATGAGGTGGGAGATCCTTTCTTTGCATTGCCAAGAACACTCAGTTGCAGGTGCACAAATGCTTACAGTGTTGCATAAATTTAAGACACCATGCAGAAGTGTGATCTAAACATTTAGAAAAGTGTATAGCAAAGTGGTTTTGCCATAAAGCGACAGTTTTTCTCAGCTAAGGACAAGTGAGTCATCTTTTCTCTTTCACTGCAAACCCCTTGCCTCCACTGCCAGATACAAAAAAAAGGCTTCTGATCTCCTCAAGATATTGTTTTATGGCAGGATTTTGCGCTGCCCTCCCTTGGCAGACAGTGAGATTACACAGTGATTATAAGCAGCTCAATATTGTATGACAGCCTCTTCTACGTGAGGGACTTACAATCATGTTTCATTAATTCAGCTTGAATGAAGCCTCATTTCAAGCACAGAGAAGCTTAAGATTTATGTGAAATTAATAACATAACAGATGTCTTCAGAATATCATATCCCTTGTAAAATAAAAAAAATAATAATAATAACAATAATAATGATAATAATAATAATAATAATAATTAGGGAACATTATTTTTTTAGTCTTTTGCTATTAAATAAATAAATACAAACTTTAGATGTGGATACAGGCAGGATTACAAGGGTGGAATCTAAGTACTCAAGAACCCTTTACTTACATCATGCATTGTAAGGTACCAGAGGGGGTGTCAACTGACAGATTTATATCAAATGGCCTTATTCAATGCTGCCTTTTGGCTTTAATGCTTGCAAGCCAAAACGAGCATCGTGTTGTTTTTTTTCCATGAGAGTGTAATCACCTTGGGAGCTTGCTGTAACACGGTATGTATCAGAGCTCTCCTTTTTTTAATTTTCATGACTTGCCATTACTTCTCATCTATTCTTTTCTTCTGTAACAAAATGCATCTGTGTTTCGAAAATGTCTCACGCACTTTGTTCACGCTCAGGGAGCACAACACAAGATAGCCTCAGGCCAAAACTGCTGTACTCCCTTTCCCTTTTGGATGTACTTTCTGTGCATAGACTAAATATGGGGACAAGAGCTTCACAGACTACTGTCTTGCATAGTGCTGCCCTCCCCAGGTACTCCACCAGCGCAACTCAAACAGAGGCAGTGGGGAGACAGCATTTCTCTGCTTCAAAGAGGGGGAAAAGATAAATCATTCAGGTTGGGCTTTTGTTCCAATATGCCACGGAGCTGCGATCACAATCCCTTTTTCCACTCTCTTTGTTTCCCAAACTAAAGTGTCTGGATGTGACAGTGAATCTAACTTCCTCTGCAGGTTGTTTATGCAGCTCAATCACTATAATTCTTCATATTCGAAATGACACAATTGACATGTTTGCTTTGAGAAAAGTGGAGCTGTGAGATCTTCATGTGCAAAGATTACCCACTTGTCATTTCAAAAAAAACAAAAAAAAACCAACAAGCATGCATACATACAGTGTGTATTGCAAAATACTTTTATATATATTTAAACTCTCTATTTTTCACAATGCAGAAAAAAGGCAATACGGAGTGACAGCTCTGAGATGGAATGGTATTAAATATGATTAACAGAAAGTAAACTGACTATAATCTTCAGAATTGTTGAATCCATTTGCGCCAAGACAGATAGTGATCATCTCTGTAATTAATTTAATCACATTTATTCTGTTCGTCTAAGTCAGCTTAACCATGAATTCAACTTTTTGTTACCCTCACTGAAGAGAGCCAGCATTTATTAATGCTCTCAGTCAATGCTGTGAACTATGTGTATGTCTTTGGTAGGCAAAGCTGCACAGCTCCTGTCTGAGCCAGCCCGTCATCCAGTCTGGTTAAGTCACTTAAAGGAATACAATGCAAACAGAAAAAACAATAAAAGGAAATCAGAGTTATTAAATTGGATATCACAGTAATGCATAATCTAACTTCATCTCAATGGATCCGGTGGAAATTCTTTGTTTAGCCAGCGAGATGAGGCACTCCAATCACTGAAAAACTAATTCAAATTTATATGAGAGCCGGGTCTATGCAAAAATGGGCTAATGGAAGAATGAGGTGTAGAGGTGCATTAATCTTTATAACGTTATTATTTTTTCTTCATTTCTAGAATAACAATTGTCTGCAGTATAATAGGATCAAAGTGAATTTGCTAATAATGTCTGAAGACGCAGGGGCTTACTGTATGTCAGTCAAACACTTTCTAATGGTGTCTAATTCAGTGTGAACTCAACAACCCTTTGCACTGCTCATTCTGCTTTACACATCAATGGGCACAGTGCCCCTCCAGCTCCTGCCGAGAGCACAGTGGGGCAGAATAAAACACAGCATTGTGCTAAACTGTCTTTAATCAATTCACTGTTAGGGCTCGGCTTATGTTCGCTGTGTCCGTTTTATAATTACATCCAGACAACAACTAGTACAACTCCTAACATTCATTGTACATTCTTGCTACATTGCACCATCGCTCCACGAAATCTATAGAAAGAAATCTCTTAAAATGAGCCTTTATGCATGTTTGAATGCATTCAGATTTTAATTTGACTGACATCCAGATACTTCAGGTCAAGAAGGTGAGGTTGGATATTTGAGACATGTGGTGCTAAGTATGAAGGTGTCAGTGTGACATGGTGTTCATTTACTAATAAATAGAGAAAGGAAGGGTGACAGAAGGACCAGAAGAAGGAAATTCCTGATTATTGCCCCTGGGGTGATGAGTGGAGGGACATAGAGCCCAGAAGCTTTGGCCACTTGCCAATGTTAACTGTACTTGTCCTGCTCCTCCCTACTGAGGGAACATCCATCTCCCTCCTCAGCCTGACACTCCGTTTATTCCCACATTCATTTGTCATGTCCCCAATCAGCTGGATGAATAGAAATGCTGTGACCATGATAGATGGCGAGTCTCATTAAGCACCCTTCACCCCATCCCAAAAAAGAGAAGTCTGCCTCAGCTTAAAATGCTTCTTTCTTCTTTTTTGAACTATAATTCACAAAGTTTGTTTTTGGTTGCTTTTTTCCTTTATGGTTGGTCATCTGGAAACAGAGAGAGAGAGATAAGGAGATAGGAAGAGAGAGAGAGGTTGGATGGCGAATGGGAGGGCAGTTGAAGTAACTCTGGAGCCAGGACGCTTTTGTTTGTTTGTTTGCTTTGTTTAAAACAAAGAGCGCATGGCATTGAGAATTCCATCTGAGGGAACTCCCCTCAGAGATTAGTTATTCAAAGACATGCAAATGACATTGCCATGTGCTGATTTACAAGGGGGTTGTGTTCATTTTGGATGTGCTTAATTGCTTCATTTCTAAAATAACTTTTCTGTTGTTTACCAACGCACTACAGATACAGGCTGTGTATAGCGGGGCTGTACCACATTTGATGTGTCTTCTTTTTTTTTGTTGGTATATTATTATGTGTATATTATTCCGATATTTGGTCTGCAATGGGTTTATCTAAAAATCACAGACCACATCGGAATAGAGTGTAATGTGGATTAGGGTATACTGGCAGAACCACTGGAAACAAAAATAAACACACATAAATTATTGCACATTAAAACATATTTGGAACCTTTTTTTCAAGTATTTCATGATTGCTATAGCAAAAGATTATATGCTATTTCTGCTTTGTTATACATTTGAAACACTCTGTTTGTTTTATGCAGTCCACAGATTTTGTATGCATTTTGTAACTGCCTGTCCATATGTAAAATTGAATTGAATCAAGACAAGCCAAAGTAGAAAATCACGTGAAACTAAAATAAACGATATTATCTTGAAAAATTTTCAGTTTTATATACAGACAAGAGTTACATAGATATAACAGTGAAGTGAGTGCAGTCAGTGTGTCTGGAGCTGCATACAGAGTCAGAATGCAGTCATTCTTTATCTCCAGTTATTTTTGTATTCATAATTTTATTATCAAATATTTATTTTTAATATTTAAAATATATTACAAATGACTTTTCTAACTGTAGGACAAACAAACAAAACCAAAAAAAAAAAAAAAACCTTTCATACTTCAAAAGGTGAGAACGAGTATGTAGGTGGAGAAAGGCTGGATTGAATTGCAAGAAAGCAGCATATCTGTGGAAGGAAGTCATGCGTGACATGCCTGCACCCCTTTTAAACATGCAATGCCAGTAGGCGCCACAGAATTTTAAAATCACTGAAAAGAATCAATTACCGAAAATGCAACATGGGCAGTCAGGCATGTAACACTTGACATATCTTTGGGGAGCCAGAAATAGCATTTGGACTATCTATTGTGAAATTCTGTAGGGGAGCCAACATTATTCTAAACTAATATCCATAATACATGGTACATACACCCCCTCAGCTATGTTGGATACTTCAAATACACATTTTGAGAAAGACTAATACCCACTAACCAAAGGTTGTTTCACATTTGTTATATCAGATATGATGATGTGTTCAGCTGTTGTTAAATCATAGCGGGTTTTACTGAAATTCCAGATATCCTAAAATCATATTTATAAAGGCTAGCAGTTTATTTTCTTTGCATTTTTTATATATTGTAAGCAACAGTGATTATTTTCATTCTCCACCCTTCAATGCCAGACTGTTCGGAGTATGTCCACATCAAAGCTCCCAGTGAAAAGTAATGTGATTTCAGTGGCTTTTGGATTGCTGTTAGCAACTAAGCATTTCAAAATAACCCCAATATTGCCCAAATATTCTTGTTATGTACATCACATAACCTTCTTTGCTTCCAATCAGCGTTGAATCCTTCCTTCAGCTTTATTTCAGCAGTTACATGTCTAATCCCATGTTAAACGCGATGACACATAATAAACGGAAAAAAAAACATCAATCCATGGTCAAGCCCTAAATCTCTTTTCCATGTCCGTCCTGAGTGAACAAGCAATGTTATTTAGTGTGAAACAAGGCAGGGACAAGGATCAGAGCTCTTCTTTGAGCACCCATCTGAAGACTGAACCACTGTTTTCGCATCATATCCGAGTGTATACAAGCTGTAAACCCACGTTGCAATGGCCTAGGCCCTTTGTTAACACTTGTATATTGGTCCTTCTCTTGATCAGACATACAAATATTGATCGCTACAAATTTCTGACAATGTCCTCATTGCCAGAACAGCAACCTTGAAAAAAATAAGAGCTAATGTGGAAGAGCATTGCATATCTAGCTCTGTTTGTGTTGTGGAATGACACCCCTCAACCCCCCCTTTTTTTGCTTAGTGCCTGTGGATACTTATAGTGGCTGTTCTTGTTTGAGGGGCATAGCTTGATCATTCATTATTAGCTCATGTCTGTCACACCAAACAATGAATAGACTGCTCAAAATTGATGACTATATAGAAGTGCATATGAGCAAAAAAGACTTTCATTTAGTGCCCTACTCTCCATGTACGATGTGACAGCAGTGATGGATATGACACTATACACCAGATTTATCTTGGAAATGGAATAATTATGCACTTAATGCATGGCTGGTGGTCTGCATTTATACTGATAGTTAACAGGGCAGGCAGCACTATAAGCAGGGTGGAAGGGGGGGTTGGACTGTAAAATCCCAGAGGCCTTATAGCCTCAGACCTCATTGGAAATCTTTAAATACTAGAAAATACATTTTCTTTGGTCAAGGTTAAGATACGAGTCTGCATTTGCCAGGTAACACCCTGACAGTGTCACCTCCACAGGGATAGCCAGCCCATCGCAAGGTGACCTTAGAACAGTTTATGGCGACTAATTATCCTGTAGAGGGAAGCTGAGGGTCATAACACCCAACAACACTGACAGGAGAACGATACAGAAACACAGCTAACACTGATCAATATGCTGCATTACAAAGTCCTCCATCTTTGTTTTCTCTTCTCTACAGGACAGCCATCAAGATACCTAATGTAGAAATAATGTAGATTTCCATCCAATCTCCTGTAAAGGCAGTGCATAAACACCTGGCATGCAAAGGCTCAGTGTTTCAAGAGAATGACTTTCCATTACAAGTTTTCAGTTTGACTGTTCTGCTCAGGGAACTGAGCAAACAGTTTTACATGCAGCACTGGCTTTACAATTGAATGTGCATTTCGCAGACATCAAAAAGATCTCAATGGCGTGGTGGAAGGCTTTCTCTTCATTTTAACTCATTCTAGCTTCAGACAGTTTCTTGTCTTATACTGTAGGGGGAGGATGGAATCCTCAGTAGTGTCACTGAGTGTTTTGTAGAACTCTAGACAAATAATCCTCCCTTCTCCGAGGCGTGAATGTATTTTACAGGTATCCGTCATCCAAGTGTCAATCTTGCCTGCAGATTTCACACGCCACTGGCACCACCGCACCTCTGCCTGCTTGCTTCTTGATTGCATAAATACTCCCGGTGACACAGTGGGCTGCATCCAATTCCACACCTGCTCAGACTTCACAGGGAGAGTTTAAAGAGAAGCATTCGCTAATCAACACAAAGTGCACTATGAAGCTTTCGTATGCAAGACTGGCTTCTCAACTCCTGTGTGCTTCTTAAAAATATATCATCATGTGATGATGCACATCATCAGCATAGAAATGAGGGAAGCAAATTAATCATTTGGGAAAAGGGTCATCAGAGTGCCTAATAGCTCATACTAGCTAAATATTATCTGTATGCACACCTCAAAGACAGCAACTCTGTAATTAAAGTAATTGTCGTCATTAGCCTTGCATTTTTTTTAAATAATAAATTCCCTCAGGCTTAGTATGATTGCATTGTTGTGCTGAGGCAATTTGAAAAGCCACAAATCCACCCTGGTGCTAAGCTATGTACAACAAATGTTACAATGCCAAATTCCAGGTACAGGATGATGAACAGCAGCTGAATGGGAAAGTGGTTCAAATCCATCTGGCAGCTTCCTATTCATTTCTGTTCCTGTGGTTTTAGAAGTGTGCGGTGGCGGTGCATTGCCTTTGATCAGCTGATGGAAACAATGAACTCTCCTCAGCTCTGTGGCACGGGGGTTTACCTGCCGCTAAGTCAGGTATCACACCCAGGGACCCAGCACCTTAAAGAGGCTTTAACCCTGCTCTGGATCAGGCTGACATGATTCATGTAGGTTGGGTGTGGATTTGAGTCCCTGCTGTGGCACAGCGTCTTTCATGTCAGGCTGTTTATGAGAATATGGAGATGGGTTTTGCGTGCTCGTGGGTGTTCCTTAAAGCAGCGATACGACCTCAGGCTGGGCTTGATCCCTGACGAGTCAGAATCTACCTCTCGATGAATCTCTTGTAGCACACTTAATACCCGTAAGAACATGGTGCATGAGGCCCCTCATCTTGGTAACAGAAAGGAATTTGAGAGAAGATTAATATTATGAACAGTAATATTCCCCTGGCGGCATCTGCATGCACCAGGGATTACAGGGCTCCAGGGTGATTACCGGCAGGGGAAGTGGGGTTACAAGTCCAAAAAAAGTTTTCATCTTTACCCAGGGCACAAGAGCACACACGCAGAAAGACATCTAAATATATAATAATATAGCCTGTGTACATGTGTGGTTAAATCTGTGCCTTGAGATGCCCTGTTATGTGCATTGTGGTATGGCTTTTTTCAAGTGTTATTGTGATCAGCATACATAAAGGGGAAAAAATCATCTTAACACTAAGGTGAACGGCTGAAAACTGGACTGTCAGTGCAACTACTACTGTAAACCAGAAGGTCAGTCAGTAACACGTAAACCATACTAATCTACATCTGACCTATTGTGCATTCTTTCCACTAACTTTGCACTACATGGACACTTTGGTAACATTGGTTACTTATCATAACAGAGAAGGTTACTGCATTGGTTTTACACGACAATTAAGTGCCAAACCACTATACAATTTTATTTATTTTACTCAAAAAGATGATATTTCAGTAAACATATCTATTATTTTATAAAATCTTAAACAACATTGGAAACAGTGACTAAAAAGTTTTGTCCTGTTTCTACTTTTTTAGCTTCTATTTCAAGGTGAAAGCCAAAACTCTGCATTCCTGTAAGTGTGAATTACCCCGCCACATGTAATCTTTACAGTAGCCAGTGTCTCAGACTGTAATCTTGTTTTTTTTCTTCTCTCTCTCTCTGTGAGAATATTATTAGTTTAGTGAATTAAGAAAGGAAGCCTACAAGGCAAAGCTAATCTCCCATAGGATGGCATCAGAGATCCCTTGGGGTTACATTTCTGGCCCAATGTAGATATCGGTTTTCTGTTCGGCATGTGGACCTGCTAGGCTTAAGATCCTGCTCTATCTAAGCCCCATTATTCCCCACGCCACCGGTCTGACGCCAAGCCACGCGTACAAAGCAAGCCAAGGAAATCACCTTTAGGACCTGTCTCGTGACGGAAGACTCAGCAATTTCCTCAGCACCTCTTGCATGTGGATAACACACAGTCCACTTTGACCATGTGCAACCAATAAGGTGGCCTAATGAAGGCCAGGCTGCACAGGCAAAAGGGGCAAAACAGAGGGCTGAAATGGGCCTCTCATGTCTGAAATTATCCAGAGGAAAGTGGTCTGACATGCTGTTTTGCTGCTAGATGGTGGCGTGAAAGAAAAGAAACAACACTGTTTCCATTTAGTGTTAAGACTGAATCACAGTGTGCCAGAGATTGCGCACATTTGTGAGGAAAAACAGCAGGATATTTCCTTTCGTTAGATTCCAGTGTTGACTTTGTGTATTCCACAAGGTCTTAGAGATTGGATAGAGGAAGGAAGGTGAGGGGCGCTGTGCTACGCTGCCTTGCCGAGTCTAAGTTTGTCAGCATCTCTCAAGCTTGAAGTTCAAAGAGCAATTTGATAGAAAATCTGTCTTGGCAGTGGTTTCCTCTTGTGTATTTTCCAGCACACTGTTTCCGTCAGACTGTGCCCAGTGGTCATCAATTAGAAAACTGAAGGGTGCCATCCACACACTATAGTACAGCCACTGTTTGAGTGTTAGTAGAGTAGATAACCGTTCTGAAAATTCCAGGCCTCTAGTCACACAGGTTCAATAAAGAACAATATTCCATAATACCTTGTGCTGCATTATTCTCTTCTGTTTTGTTTGAAACCTCTGATAAAATAAATTCGTTCTCTTTTAAAGAGAATTAATCTAATTTCCCCACCAGCAGTAAAGACGATGAAATAAACATGACTTTAAGACATAAATGGTAAATGCTGTGCAACCTAAACGTTTCTATTGTTTGCAAGTTTTAGTTTTGTTTACACACATCTGTCATTTTTTAAATTAGTATTTAGTTGGAAAACTTTTGAAGAAGTTCCTAATAGCGATCAATTGTTACCCAACCCCACAACTGCTAAAGTGATTTAAGTTATTTGGCTGTTTTGGTTTTCTGGCAAGTTAAAATATTTTTGATTTATTGTCTTTGCAGTACTTTCAGCCACAGCAGGGCTCTATCTATCGGGTGATTTGTGACTTGGTGGCCAAAAAGCTATACACTTGATTATAAATGAACTGCAGTGTTGCTGCATATCTGCTTGAGAGGCAAGCAAGCGTCCTTCTGCAAACAACTTTACCATATCAGACTAATGATAGTGATACTTATGGTAATATTCATGGGGTTTTTTGTTGGTTTTAGAAGGATTTAATATTTTTCCATATCTTATTAGAAAATTTTAAACCAGTTTTTAAAAGATTGTAAATTGCAATATGTAAACAAAAAACTCAAAGACCACATAAAAAACACAGCTGTTTAAGTTCACCATGTTTTATAAGAATGGCAGCTGCCAAGTCTACACTATACCTCTCTATGCCATGCAAAGCAAAGACTGAATTTCAAGTATACAACAACAGCATGTGGTAAATTTTAAAAGGGAAAATTATCCTTTGGTCTTTTACCTAAATATCATTCAAAGTCTAGTATGAGGAAACATCCCAATTCATAATTCTTGATATATATCATTAGTGGTATAATGTGTTGGATGAATTACTTTGCAAACACAAAGCGCCTGGAGCGTGACCTGTGAAAATTCCATACAATGCCTCTCCAGAGCTGAAGGAATTCATTTTCATTTCCCACCGGCTGTCCTAATCACCATGTCTCACTGTGACAGAGAGTTTACACAGGCTGATCACATATCAAGAATAGGACCTTAAATTGGTTTCAGTGCTGTCAAGCAGTAGTAACAGTGAAATGTAACCAAATTAAATTTTCTTGACCAAAACTGCATCATTAGCATTATTTGACTGTAATTGCATATTCTTTCTTTCTTTCTTTTTCATGATAAATTAGATATGTCAATGGATATTGTGATGGGACTGGCATATAGGACACATCATAGAAAAACCATCTGCTACAGCTCTGCATCCTCTTTAATCCCCTGATCTTCAATTGACATCTTTCAAATCTGCAATGAGATATACAGATTTAAAAGAAAAAAAATCTGATTACGCACAAATGTTATATATTATAGAGATTGTTAGCTCATCATTCTTCCAGAATTAAAACGCAAAAAAAAAAAAGCAAATATCATCACATGCATTTAAAAAAAAACATTAGGATAACAAACTGCCTTCAATAATAACAAGAAATCAGAAACATGGAAAAGTCCATCTTTGGTGTTCCAGGTCATTTTAATGACAGCAGTCCAGGGATTAGAGATGTGAATGGAAACTGAGTAGCAGTAAAAGGAGTGATATAAGCATGAGAATAGGGATGCTGTAGAAATCAATATAGCATTGCATTTGCATTGCTTTGATCATGTACAGCAGGACCGCAAGATTAAGTAATACAGATTCTCCCTGACAGGCCGATCATTAACACTAGTTTGCAATCTGTGTGTGTATCCGCTCGTCCTGTCTAACGACTTGGGAAAGACAAGTGTTCTACATAAGTGAATTTAGGAGGGCACATGTAAGACAGTGGCTGTAACAAGCTGAATGGTGAGCTAGGTGTAAATCATTGCCTGACTTAGCTAGTTTGGTCAAAAGCATATGATTTGAAAAAAGAGGGTAAGTGAAATTAGCATCTTTGCCTATAAATCTAGAAGTTGCCTTAAACTTCCATCTTTCTGCTTTCAGTCATTACACTTAACTAATTTACAGTTTTTCTCAGTTGCTTTGATGCAGTTCTCACATCAGGAGCACTCACCACTCTTAATGTAGTTAAGAGCACATTTCCCCATCCACATTAGCTCTTTTCAATTACCTTAATGCTGCCATATGTGTTTTCAGTTAAATCATTTAAAACTGTTATCAAGTAGGTGAAATAGTAAGGTCAGTCACACATGCTCCGTGGCAGTAGTGAAATGGCCACTTATTTGAAAGCAAATAGAAAAGTTCAGATGAAAGAAATAGAAACACATACTCCCAGCCTTGTATCGCACGTACATGTCATGGCACTGCTAATTACACATAATCATATATTGTACCGTGTTGTAAATGTGCTGTACTATACAGGAGGCTATGCTCTGAGGCTATATATATGTTTTGTTCTCCGTTTTTTGATACTACAAGGGTCATTTGCAATACAAGGATAACAGGAAGAGTGAAAGTAGTGAGACCTGCTGTAATTTATGCTTTGGAGACAGTGGCATTCACAAAAAGACAAAAGACCAAGCTGGAGAAGACAGAACTAAAGCTGCTTAGATTTTCACCAAGAGTGACCAGGAGGGATAGCATCAGAAATTAGAAAAACATTAGAAATCATATCAAAGTGACAGCTCAGGTTGAGCAGTTTGAAGACAAAGTTAGCGAGACAAGGCTGAGATGGTTTGGATATGTGCAGAGGAGGGATGTTGTACAAAGGCTGTTGAAGATGGAGCTGCCAGGGGGAAAAGAGCAAGACTACAGAAAAAGTTCACAGACGTAGTGATGGAAGACATGAAGAGTGTTGGTGTGACAGAAGAGTTAGGGATAGGGTGAGATGGAGGCTGACGCGCTGTAGCGACACCTAAAGGGAGCAGCTGAAAGAAAAAGGAGATAGTATCACATAGTTACACATGTATCATTTTGCTTTTCTGTATGAATTGTGGCCTCAGTTTCCTGTTCTTAGCTGACAGGAGCGATCCCCAGCGGGGTGGCTTTGTCTATTTTGTGCAGCAGTTTCACATGTATCATTGGCCTTTTCTGGATTCCAGCAATTTTGTATTGTTTCAAATAATCTTCCATTTCTGCGTCTGTACATGTTTTACCCTACATTAGGCCTACATTTTTCAGTTCTCTTTCCAAATCAGAAAGGTTTTGATAAAACCTTATAACCACTTGGTGTCAAAGTCTTAAAACTGTGGTTAAAAGGTTTTTATTCATTGGTTCAGAGTTCAAGTGATTGACTGACTTTGAGTGTTTTGACATATGTGAATAAAGACTTTTGCACAAAGTCTTTTTTTAGGAGCTTTTGTTAGGAAAAATATCTTAACTGTTTTGAGTATTCTGACTACTGAGCGATTAGAACGACATTAATGTGAGAATTGCATCAAAGGAATCAAGGAAAACTAAGTATACTGATCCAGGAACAGAAAGTACTAATTCATATTGCACTGATATTGACATATCAACTTTCTGGTCACAGTCTATCCATTTTTGCGTAGTCTCAATGCTCATATTCACATAAACAAATGAAATACAGAGAAGTGAAATAAGGTCTCACTATGCCCAGATGTGAACATTACTGTCTCTAAGAAATTGCAAATATCAGAAATATAATGTGTGATATATAATGTTGTGGATTATGTTTTTTTTATATATATATATCAGCTCTTACTTACTATTGTGCATTAGGGAAAAAAGAAGAAAGAAAAAAACCCACCTGCCCTCTATCACACTAGGATCAGCAGATTAATCTCGGTAAGATGTAACACACACAGATGGTCAGAAAGAAAAAATTAGAAAAATATGCCATATGAATACATTTGTCTTGTGTAATATCAAATAAGATTCATCTATCACAGAGATAATGGCTTGATGCATTGGTATACTTAGCATAGAGACAAAGTTAATTTCTTTATAGGCCAAATAATCCTACCACGATTTCCTGTAATAGAAATCTTTTATGTGGGAGTATTATATAAATTGATTGCAAGCCATCTTTCTGGTTTGCATGATTAATTTGTACTTACATTTCATTGCTGCAAACACAATGCACTCAGGATATACTGAGGAATTACTGGATTTCTGCTGCTAATTTGTTGTTGTTGTTGTTGTTGTGAAAAAATAAATAAATAAATTGCCTGTGGAGATTTTAGTTATTACACTACTGAGTTTGTTGTTTAAGAGGATGTAGACAGAAATATGATATGCCAGTTTAGAGAACCACGGTCACAGATCCCCAATGGTCAGTGGGGCTCCACTTCCTGTCAAAGGTCTTTTTCAATATCCTACAAACATGGTGCTTTGCGTGCTATCCTGTAGTTAAAACACAGGGGGGCTGTGGGTTGCAGACGCAGTCCTAAAAGTGACTCAGATCACAGGTAGCAGCAATAGAAGGAGGCATGACTTCCACGGGTGGAACACTGACTCATACATCCACCCAAGTCTACAGCTACATCTCAGAACAAAGCTGTTTTCATGCAATAAATGCTACACTCTGGCCTTATGGTAAAACAAGCCATCCCTGTTGATAGATATGGAATCTAATGTCAGGATACAAAAGGCCTTTTGCAATACTCATAATAAATCCAAATTATGTCAAGGATAACATTAGAAACTGACTCACCTTATAACAGAAAACTCTCAGGCTTTCAACATCTTTTGCCTTTTAAAAATGAATGTATTGACCATCTACATCTACAGATATCTGTCAAAAGTGCACACACCTAAAACCATACATTTAAAAAAAAAGCTGTGTTTGTTAAACTGTGTTCATACAGGATACTCAGCTTTTTTTGTACTTGCCAGAGGGGAAAAGAGCACTTCAACCTTTTCTTCCTAACAAGGTGAGAGAGGTCAAACTGGAAAAGCACAAAAAAACCTTAATCAAATCACGCACCCCCCTGACTTCAGAGGTGACATTGGGTTTGTTATTGACACAGAAAAGGAAATTCAGTTTTGTCTGGAATTTGCGATGGTACAGCCAAACAATAATAATGTATGACCCATTGAGCTTTAAAGGAATTACGCTTATCTTCCAGGAAGCAGGTTTGGTGAGTTAACTGTTCGGATTTATTTCGGCTTTACATGTGACTGATGACTGAATTTGGAGAAACAAAAAGCAAAAAAAAAAAAAAAAAGTTAAATTAAGTCCAGTTGTTGAAGCATGCTGCAAGATACACATCAAATTAAATTCACACACTCTGTTTTTGTGTGTGCCATCTAATTAGATTAAAGCTGCTTACCAGAGCATACTGCACTTTCTTGAAATAAAGGCCTGCCAACTTTCCTGTCAAATTTCCCCAGTAAAACAAAATATTAAACCGAATCTGTTCTTGTTTGCCAATTAATGATACAGTGTGACAATTCAATACACTAAAAAGATGCTCAGAAACCAGGAAAGATGTTGCCAGGCCTCGTGGCATTCTTTCTTTAATGAGTTAAAGGAAGTAATTGATTTCCCAAAGGGGCGATGTTGTTTTGGAAACACTATTTTCATTTTGTTCTAATGGACAATTACTTAACATAGGATTGTTTTTTTCTATTCCTAATTATACTCCAAGGGAAAGAAAAAAATCACCATTTGCATAAAAAGTGGTGTTCATCTATCAACTCGAATTATAGGCAGAAATATTCACAGGTAAATGGTTTCTGGAGGCTGGAATCCCGTAGTAAAGTTATAATTGTCTAAAGCGTTTACTAATTTATATGTTAAGAGAGGCAGAAGCTTCCAAAGCTGACATTTGCAAACTACATAATAGCTAATGTGCCGCACAGCTCTCAGAACTGTCAAGAGCACCAGACAGATGGCAGCATTTCAACACACCTTTCAGTTACTTGCATCATGCACTATTTCATTTTCATCCAACAATCCAGGTAGCAATGTTCCTGACTTTTCAAGGCTATCCATTTACTGTGACGGCCAAATCAGATCCTTACTGAAAAATTCATCCCCAAATGTCAGCCTGCGCACAACAAGCAATCGGCACGGCGCTCCAAAATACCACGGTGAATATTTTAGAATAACTAAAAGCAATCCAAGGTAGACATTTATATTTCATATGCATGTCCTTGTACCTCACGATATCTTTGAGAGTAATTTGTCTTTGATGTAGGCGAGGCATCAATATTTGAATTTCTTAAAAAATCACACTGGATCAAGGTCAAGCCCAAGAAACAAGTTTTTTAGTTGGTCTAAGGTTTGTTATTTGAAACTTAGAACCTAAACTTTTATATATACTATAGATAGACATAAGTTATATGTACTTGTTAACATATAGATATTAAGCTACAGAGATAGCTTTTCTGCTGCAAAAGAGAGAACAAATTGTGAAATGCTGTGGCACGGTCAGCCATCTCTTCACTTGCTTGTTTCCATCTGCTGTTGCCAGTTTCTGCCACAGAGTGGTGCAGACGCTGCTGTCTTGGAGTGAGGCAGGGCCAGCCCCGTGTCCCATAAACACACACAAATCATTTACATGCTGTACTCATCAAAGGCAACTCTTCCTCATCTCCGCAGAGATTTGCTGCTGATCTGAGCTTCCAATATTGCATCTCAGAGCGTTGCGGCTAACCTTTGCAACTGCCAAGAATGTGATTAATTTTTTAAATACAGCTGTTGACCTATTATTGAGATGGAGAAGAGCCACGCGAGACACTCATCTCCTCTCCGCTGTATAATGGAATGCATTATTGCATCAGTGTTTACAAGGCGTGCTAAAAGAGAGACAGAATGAGGGAGAAAGCATTAAATAAAGCAATTCAGCTAATGTCGCTTTGGGCCTTGTGCACACACAAAATGCCAATCAAAAGTCGCAATTCTTTGATTCATTGCAGTTTGCGCTGGCAGTTGCATCTGAGAGAAGAGCGGTGACACAATGTGGAACAATAATTACCCCGCAGTGTTAAAGTCCTCCAGTGTCTTGGTGCTTTCATAAATAAAATATGTTCAAGATAATGGATTTATGCTCAATAATTCATCATCCGAATGTTTCAAACCAAGTGATATGTGTCGCAGTATTCTGTAACACAGCGCTTAGCCAAATTAAGTTATCTTGAAACAGATTTATTGACAGGGCTACTGCTGTTTCCATTTACTCAGCAACCATTTCTTAATTACCCCTGCAAAACACATAAAACAAACAATGCCAATGGACTGATTCTAAACCACTCAGTGTCATTATTAACTACACACCGTGCATTCGAGTCCGGACCAAAAAGTACCAAACATTACAACTCGCTCAAACACTTTGAGTGGCTCTGAGTTAGAGTGAGAGGAGAGCAGTGGGACTGTGATATTTGTCATTCATGACCTTGGTGCTAGCCAGCCATACAGGCAGTTTGGTTTGATGACCCATCAGAGAATCTGTCTGGGTCCTTGCAAGAGCCAGAGGACCAGGGTGACATCCAGGTCTGCGGTCTGTTCAGCTGGACGGGGGTCAATCAGTGGGGCTGAAGATCCAAAGCCAGCTGGAGAGCCATGATTTGACTGGCCTTCATGTCCAGAGTGTCCCATTCCCAGAAGCAAGAGGAGGCCTCACTGGCACGTTGGAGAAGGCTGCTCATACTCATAATTAATTGCATGAGTTTGTATGGTGTAGGACCAGCACAAGCATATTGCGGTTTTGCATTAGATTGCTAGAAAGACAGAAAACACATGCATATATATAAACAATGAAGTACAAATCATCTGTGTTAGTGTAAAGCAAGCCCTACCAATGTGATTATGGTTAAATCAGTTGTCTCAGCCACAAACAAATACAAATGGGACAGATGCACTTGCAATCAACTGCAACAAGATACCCACTTTAAATAAAAACAACTCCATTTCATCAAAACACACATATGCGGTGCTTAAATCAAGAAAAGGCTTAAGCATCCAGCAGAGAATGAGGGAGAGAGAAAAACAATTTACATGCAAATCAAACCTTATCATCTCCATCTCTTTATGCCACTTTTGCCGACAAAATTGCATTCATATGCACAAAGGCATTCAATTACTGTAGCTGTGGCTCAACTTTTCACATACCAGCATTTTCTATTTGGAGAGGCAGGCCCATGTACATTTAATAGGTAGCCATTCTGTTCCCCGGCTCTGCGAGAGATCACTGCCAGTGTGTCAGTTAGAGGAGATGGCAGCATGTATCAGTGCATGAAATAAAGCTCATGCTCCAAAGTGACAGGTCCTGGATATTGTTGGCAAATGGATGTTAAATTCACTCTGCAACCACCAACAGCAGCCCTGGCTATGAAAAATTAACTGTACTCTGGCTAAAGGGAAGGGAAATTGCTTTGCTAGATATACCACAAAATCCTGTTTGTGAGCTATCCATCTGTCAGATCTCTTTGCAAAAAAAGTCCTTCAGCTCTCTCTATTAAAGAGTCTGCTCTCATATGCTGTTCAGAGTAATCCAGTATGAGAGCGGAAACAAAGAGATGTCAAAGAGAGTTAGAGTAAATCCTAAATCTGTGCTGTAGATTACAAATCAGGAAAGAACACTGGCTCCAAGGGCCACAAAACAGACCAGGTACTTGTTATATGTGAACCACTAGAGGGCACCAATCTAGTGGTTCTACTGTTACTATTCAGTAGTTAAAGAAGGTTAGTTCACTTAGTGTACATTATAGTCTATAACTGTTGGCTTTGGGAAGCAAAGTGTTATACACCAAACTACATAAGAAACATTGTAAAGGATACATTTTCCACTGCACAAGAAATATTTTGTAAACCTTTATTTATCCAGGGGCGTGATTTCCAGGGGGTTTAGGGAGGTTATGACCCCCCCAATAATTAGACCCAACCAATATAATCCCCCCAATAAAATTTCAGGTATTACCAGCAAAATAGTATAATGTTTAATCATCTGGGAATTTACCCAGATTTATTTCAGCACAAAGTTACACTGATGTATATATACACAAGGCCTGGTATTATATACATGTTTTATCTGCAGATTGCTGTCGTTAAGTAAAATGTCTCATGAGGTTTGAAGTCCACTCATGGTAAGCAGCAGTGTATTTATTTATTGTTTTTTTTTGTTTGTTTGTTTGTTTGTTTTTTTACCGTGTATTTATTTTCTATAACATGTATACTGGGATAAGTCAGCATTAGCAAATCTCCCCCCGGCACACACACACACACACTCTCACCCTTATTAGTTTTCATGGGTACAATACATATGGTTCACTTGGCTCTTTCTAGCTTCCAAATATTGAGACCAGTTTCGCATCCTACCAGTAGATGTCAATCTACCACTTTGAATAACTTCTGGCCTTTCTGCAACTGGGTGTCGCTGTTTTTCTCTCCTGGCAAGGTAATATATTGTGTGGTGACGCTCAGCAGCTTTGCGTCAATGAATTCCAAATTAATCCAGTATAATGATTTCCTCCCTCTCCCCCTACCCACCGCATCGCGAATGATTATTTAGAAATTCATGAATAGGGATAGAAAATCGGTCGCTGGAAGTCAGAAAGTTAGAAGGGAGGTGTGGTGATGCTCTCAGACAGCAGTGAACAGTGCAAAAAAGTACCAAAAAAAGTCGCCCACTTCTACCAGTTATAAGGTTATTGGCTGAATTGGTTGGCAGAACTTACTTTAGTAAACAAATAGGTGATTTTAAGTCTGGAAAGAAAAATCATGAAAATCATTCCCAAACAAACAAAAAAGTCAAACAACATGCTGAAACCTCTTGGCATGCAGGTTATAGTTTATCTTGGAATCTGCACATATTAATTTAAGAAATACACACTTAAAAAGCAGGTCTTCATTGGTTTAATTGGTCAGCTTGGCCCAAAATTGGTTAATTTCGCCTCTAGATGATTATCCTACTCTTTAAAAAAAGATAAAAGAAACAATAAAAAAAGAACATTTTTATTTGTTTGTAGACGTTTTCTGGTAAAAGCGAGTGACTAAGAACTGTAGTCGGTGAATCATTCAGCATTTGATTTGCTGGTTCGTCCCCATTTCTTTCCCAACCTGGAGACTGCGCAGAAGGCGTCGGGGGAAAAGTGCATGTGCAAGCAGAACTAAGAAAGTTCGCAGACCCGAGGTGCAGGATGTCCCGTTAAGGAGAAAAAAAAATCCTGCTGAGGAGCAGAAGCAACACAAGCTGACGGGCTGAAAGGACTGCGAACGGCACTTACCGCACAAGATATACTGTTAACCAGAGAAAATGGGCTTTCCGACGATATTCAGTTGTCGTCGGAGTCTTCTCAAATTGTTTTTGCTTCAGTTCATCGTGTTCCAAACAGTAAATGCTCGTCCTTCTCCTATTATCAGGTTTCCTGGAGACGATACCCCCAGAACAGACAAAGAAGTTGCTTTGGTAAGTTTCTGTCTTTTTTTTTTTTCTTCCTTCCTCAGGATATGTCTAAGTAGGTCAGGCAGCAATGAACTGTTTTTACCCCTGGAGTACCAGAAATGAACAGGAGTAGTTTTCACATTATTTATTTCTTATTCCTCTAATTTTATATAAAGATACCCTAAGAACGCTAACCTATTATTTTATGTTTTTATCCAAACTTTAGCATTATCTAAACAAGTTTTATGGATGCCCACAAGACAGATGTAATCTTATGGTGCTCAAGGATACCCTGAAGAAAATGCAAAAGTTTTTTTCTCTGCAAGAAACTGGAGAGATTGATGCCAAAACTGTAGAGATCATGAAAAAACCCCGCTGCGGTGTCCCAGATGTGGCCAATTATAACTTCTTCCACAGAAAACCCAAATGGCAGAACAAGGACGTCACCTACAGGTCAGAGAATTAACAATAACACACATGATTAGAGAGGCTATGGATTATGCTATAATGGGAGTGAGTGCCAGTCCACTGTGACTCCAAATTAGTTCTCAAACAATTGCGGAGGTTTTAATCAGCTTTGCCTGCAAAATGGTTATGGCATTACCACTGGGTGTGATCTAATAGTTTTTGAGTTACTTGGCATGCTGCACTTTAGGAAACCGTTTACTGCACAGCACTATTTTAAAAATCTGTTGCTTTAACAATTGCCCATAAATCAAAGTTGTTGTACTGAGACATATTTGCCCCTGTCTAACCCTCTAAAACCGACCCCACCCTCTCCACAGCCTCCATTCCACACTACCCCCATCCACACAGTCTTGAAGTGCTTGCATCTTTATGTCTCGCTAACACCAGCATTCCTACACAGTATGTGTCAGGTCCTTTGTTTTCATTCTGTTTGAGGTTTACTATGATGTGGATGTAGTTTATTTATATCAGCGGTTTTGCATGTTCTGATCATTCCAGCCTCTCTGTCTGTGTGTTTATAAGAAAGACTGGAAGCCAAAGACAATAACAACTATGAGATCTTAGACTGTTTTCAGGAAAAGGACTGTGTAGACAGGCATACAAATGGGTTTGCGGCTGAACATTGTTTCAGGAGGTGCTTTTACAGATTACTCATATTGGCCTCTTTATTTTCCATGATCTTTAGTAATGAAAGGAGAATTTGCAACACTCACAGATTGTCCTGATTGGACAATTCAAGTCATGCTTGTTTTTTTTGTTCTACTCAATTTGTAGAATCCTGGGTTACACTCCCGATCTGGATGAAGAAGTCATAAATGATGCTTTCTTCAGGGCCTTCAAAGTATGGAGTGATGTCACGCCACTCACTTTTACTCGCATCATGGATGGAGAAGCTGACATCATGATTAATTTTGGCCGCAATGGTATACTATGTGTATAAACATCACACTATATAGATATTCCATTTGTTATTTGAAAACTATTGTATATCTGTACTCAGGTGGGTTTACGAGAATCACAATTAATAAAGAAATGTATCAGTTTGTTTTATAATAATACGATTGTAAGCCCTCAAAATCCTCCTTTTATTGGATCTGCCACATCTTTGTAATAGAATAAAGAGATTGTACCGCAGGATAAAATTCTAAGAATGTTCCTATAATAATTAGCACAAGTCAATATTTAAACAGAAGCTCACCGAGTTCTAGACTAATGCTGAAGGAGCAAAAACATACATCTTTTTAAAGTAACATTCTTTTCAAAGTGACTCTACATCCCGCCATCCTGTATTTTAGGAATTCTTTAAAGACAGTGGGGATTATGGTATTAACCCAGTTCATTCCAAACATTCCAGCTAAAATAACCACTTGATATTTACCCGCATTCTGTCTGGTCACAGCTGACTATATTCAGAAAGAATCTAGTAATTATAGGGAAACGCAACTGAAAATCGGCCGCTGAAGATGACATGGAATTGTTGTTTCAGAAACAGAAATCTTTGAATACATGGACAAATGTCACATCATGTCTTAAGCAGTCAGTATACATGTTTTGATTGGTTAATTATGTCATCAATAGAGCATGGAGATGGTTACCCCTTTGATGGCAAGGATGGCCTCCTGGCTCATGCCTTTGCTCCAGGCCCAGGAATTGGTGGAGACTCTCACTTTGATGATGATGAGCAGTGGACACTTGGAGAGGGGCAAGGTAATGCAAGAATGCTAGTTACAAAAAGTGCATGCAGCAAAACCACCAGTGATGATTTCTTAATTTATTTAGTTCTTCATTTTTTTGCTTAGACTGTTATGTAAAGTTAATTTAAAACTTTGTCAGGTGAGAATTTGAAATTGTAGAAACTAATATAACTTTCAGATGCTATTTTCCAAGCATCTTTTTCTGGCACCTGACATCATATCAAACTACAGCCATCTGGAAGCTAAATTTAAAAAAAAATCTCTATTGCACACATTTGTATTCGCATCCATTGACCCAGATAGTTTTACTCCCAAGTACTTCCCCTTTTTAACATCCTTATGTCTGGATATTTAATTTGTGTGGAAATAATCTATAAACCTATTTTCCATTTCTCTTGGTGCTAGTCTTAAACAGATGAACAGATGAGGATCTCTTGGATGAATTTTTATTTTCTCAATATGTGTTTGTTGTTCATACTGTTACATACAAATCATTTGTACCCTGCATTATACAGTTTGGTTGGACATTTTTCAAAGCCTACTTTGAAACTGCTTTCCAAATTCTAGACAACAATATTTGCTTTAACTTCCAGGAAGTTGAAGCTTGCTATGTTATGTTAGCTTGCTTGCTATTATTGTAACAAAAGTTACTTTTTAAACATGTGTGAAACTAATGCTACAAAGTTTTATAGTGAATTGAGAAACCATCATATGAAATCAAACACCATAGAGCAAATATTCATATATCTTCACTCCTTTCTATGTATGCATTCTTTGTTTTACAGTGGTGAAGGTGAAATTTGGCAATGCTGATGGCGAGTTTTGTAAATTCCCTTTCCTGTTCATGGGCACTGAGTACAACAGCTGCACAGCTCAGGGTCGTGATGACGGTTTCCTATGGTGTTCCACCACTTACAACTTTGATGAAGATGGCAAATATGGCTTCTGCCCTCATGAATGTAAGCTTACCCAGTGGGTCCCTTTTTTGTTAAAGCATATACTATATGTTTGACATGCAGCTGTGATGTCTGTTTGCACATTTTGCTTTTGAAACTTGTGATTTTTGTGGCCCCACATGACCTTAGGCGTGATGTGCCCTACTTGGATCTTATTGAACCAGACAAAACATTTAATTAGTCTTTCAGTACTGGTAAAGCAATACTTAATATCACATCATAGCTATACTCAAAGCTGTTCTGTTGTTTTTGAACATGAAGAAAGTAGGTTGGCCAGGAAAATGCTTTTTTTTTTCTTTAAATTTGTTTTATTTGGAGTGAATTATGGAACATTTCTTCTCCAAGTTACTGCCCCACTTTACAACATGAGGCTTTGTCAAACATTTTGTTTATCTCTGTTATGTTGCTGTCCATGGTACTAACATGATCAGATGCTATTACAACTAACTGCCAAAATACACATGTTCAAAGTCATTTTATGTGATAAAAACAC
Organism: Pundamilia nyererei; assembly: GCF_000239375.1. Classification (NCBI taxonomy): domain Eukaryota; kingdom Metazoa; phylum Chordata; class Actinopteri; order Cichliformes; family Cichlidae; genus Pundamilia; species Pundamilia nyererei. The sequence continues at coordinate 4,303,490 of NW_005187426.1, forward strand.
GAGTAAGGCCTGTTTGCACTGGAGTTTTCTATTTTGTTAAACTTTAGTTTTGAAGTAAAAAAAAAAAAACCAAACAGTTCCAATGTACCTATTTTGTTAATTCAAGTTTATTGTGTTCCCTTGTGTTATATCACTACTTAGTGATCAAGGGTTTTGTATTACAATTGAATTTCTTATTTTAGTTAGAAGAATGTAAAAACAAATACTGTTTTTAAATTTATTAGGCCATCTGTAACTTCATTTGGTTTGTGATTTGCAGTACTTTTCACCCTGGGTGGAAATGCAGAAGGGGCTCCATGTAAATTCCCCTTCAACTTTCAGGGGGAAAAGTATGATGGATGCACCACTCAGGGCAGAGATGATGGTTACCGCTGGTGTGCCACTACTGAGGATTATGACCGCGACAAAACGTATGGCTTTTGTCCTGAAACTGGTAAGTGGTGTGTCATGTGTTGTCTCTTATTCACATAACATATAGCAAAATGAAAGATAATCACATCAAGTTGATGTCCACTTAGGTGTGCATAGTGGTCACGGCCTTCATTATGCAATAACACTTAAATAAATAAATATTTCACTAGCGGTGCTTTTTTTGATGAGCAGTGCATAGTGCCTTGCCATATGTTGGGCTACAGGAATTCTGCAGCTGCGGTTTTTGGTTATGCTCATGGTGGGCTGAATAGCTATAAAAGTATTTTAATGTGCAGTAGCAGGGCCTATTTTCCATTCTGTCAGTGGGGCTTGTTTTAGGGTTGAGGTACTGGGGTAGGGAGAAAGGCATACAGGGAGAGGTACTACCGTTGGTGCTTTCATCTGATTTTATTTGATTAGGGATGAAGCTTTGCTG
>NW_005187426.1:4304380-4339011 GCF_000239375.1 Pundamilia nyererei
TTTCTTTCTTTCTTTCTTTCTTTCTTTCTTTCTTTCTTTCTTTCTTTCTTTCTTTCTTTCTTTCTTTCTTTCTTTCTTTCTTTCTTTCTTTCTTCCTTCCTTCCTTCCTTCCTTCCTTCCTTCCTTCCTTCCTTTCTTTCTTTCTTGCCAGACTGAAAATGATCTCTCTTTGAAAGAAAATCAATTTGGATGGGTGCATTTTGGTTGTGTGCCTAATGGATTAGTTATTGATGTCGTGTGTGTTGTGCCAGCTGCTTTCATCATGCTATTTCTGAACATCATCTGCACTCATTTCATAATAACCCAAACTTTTCCAGAAAGAAAAAAAAATCACTTTGCATAGTGAATTTATAAGATAATTAAGCAACTGAATTCACTGCTTATTTTGCATTTACTGTTTTGCATTTTGTTGCTGTTACCAGCAATGTCAACAGTGGGAGGCAATGCAGATGGAAGCCCCTGTGCCTTCCCTTTCACCTTCCTGGGAGACACTTATGAATCTTGCACCACCTCTGGACGCAGCGATGGCAAAATGTGGTGCGCTACCACCAAGAGTTACGATGATGACCGCAAATGGGGTTTCTGTCCTGATCAAGGTAAAAGAATTTGCCAGTGGTATTTGGGGATATTTTTCCCAAGAGCCAGTGGATTGGAAGACACTGAATCTATCTTTTTCTTTTTTTTCTTTTTTTTACTGTGGAAAGATAATAGATATTTGTTTAAACTAACTTGTTTCTAGGCTACAGCCTTTTCCTGGTAGCAGCCCATGAATTTGGTCATGCTCTTGGTTTGGAGCACTCTCAGGACCCCGGTGCACTGATGGCCCCTGTTTACACTTTTACTAAAGACTTCAGGCTCTCCAATGATGACATCAAAGGCATCCAGGAGTTGTATGGTGAGAGAAAATGCCACATAGAGTCTAATACCAATAAGTGCCTGGGAAAATGATTGTGTTGTCAGTGGATAATTTGCAGACCCCTTTAAATAATAAATACTGTGGTAAATCTGACAACAGGTGTGCCAACAGACAAGCCTTTGCCTCCAACCCAGGGTCCTGTCACTCCAATGGATATCTGTAATGAGCCAGTGATCTTTGATGCTGTAGCACAGATCAGAGGAGAGACATTCTTCTTCAAAGACAGGTAATCATCTCAGTTAGCAACTTGATGTATCTTTAAAAAAAAAAAAAAGACTTCAATGTAAGAAAAGTCTGAAGCTCAGGCAAAGTGTTCGAGATATGCAAGCTGTAATGTTCCCAGTTGCTCTTTTGAGTCTTAAATGTGATGTAAAGGCTGAGTTTGTGAACACTGAAAGCACTGCCAAAGTCCTGTTAAATTTCCTGTCTGTGATCTGTGCAAAGAGCGATAAAGAAAACGAAATTGCCTGCTTCAGGCTGTATCGCGTGACTGAAACACAGCAGCCTGCACCAACTGGATTTCACAATCACATCACTGCAAACAATGAGCAGTTTAACATGAGGTTTCTTGTTAATTATGGTTTCTCTTTTTACAGTCTTGTGCCACTTGAAGATTGTGAGCATATTGTTGTTTTGTGATATGACAATTAGTAAGAGTTGAAAACAAGCTATCCCTCTACTCACGCAGTGACAACCAAAGTAGTCATCATTCATAAACAGTCTACACTCCTCTTCTCCACCGGCGCCAGTGAATCCAAAGTCATGTAGCTTTACTATGTGTCTGCTGGCTGACTCTGTAGAAAAGAAGTTGCATAAAGTCCTGTGGTTCGGTCAACAGTCTTCGTGAGTCAGGGTACTTCCCGTAGAAAGATGAACAGTTTCATTGCAACAGCTGAAGTTTGTTACAAAGAGCTTACCCCAGTGGCATGTTACAAAAAGGAACTGTTAGGACAAACAAATGATGGGTTAGCTGTTGACATTGTTGACACAAACACTATAATTTCAACGTTAAGAGCTGCATATCCTGTCACAATCATTTGGAAATCAGCTAAGAGTAGATGCATCAGCAAAATACCCAAGAGTCAGTTAGCTTGGCTTTTTTCACTGAGTTACAATATTTTTCACCTTGCTGTGGCTCTAGCAGAGAGTGTGCAGCGAACCATGAAACTTTGGATCAGTTGTTGGTCATCAAGTCAGCTGAAATGATCTTTTTCTTCCATCTGAAACATTATATATCTTATTTAACTGTTGGGACAATTTTTTTTAAAGTAGTGAAAATTTTATTTTCACTTTAAGCATTGTTGAAGTCTGAAAATGCACACAGTCACATTAATGTAAAGGCAAGAACAAGTTTCCGACATACCTCGGCTCTCAGGTCACCGTTGTTTAAATGAAGCCATGGAAAAATAATATCTTAAAAAAGAAATGACATTGTGTCTAAATGATAGGATGGCAGCAGTGCTAAGCATCACCTACCTGGGTGGAATGTAACAGATGATTAAACTGTCATTTTGCAGAGAGATGGTATTCAGAGCAAACTGGTTCAGTTTAAGGTGGCTAAAAGTTCCATATACATATGTTACACTGAAATTTAGCTGAGCTGTAACATATTTAGACATTTTCCTGTTTGCCAGATTTTTTAGCACCATTGTGCACTAATCTAAGCTGTTGTGTGATGTTTTCAAACACATTTAATTCAATATGACGTGAATTTTAGGTTGCTATGTGAAAATTTAATCAAGCAAAGTTTAAAAGTTATTCTGAAGATCAGGGTGGGAAAATGAGGACATAGTATTATGAAGTTACTGTAGTGAGCAAACTGTATATCTCACTGAAATCTGGGATCGGTAAAGTTTTAGTACAGGCCTGTTGGTCCAACTTCATAAGTTGCCTGAAGGGCATGTCAGAGTTGTATGCTGCAGAGTTCTGGTACATGCTAAGTTTTATAGCTTTACAGAAAGAGCTGTACCCTCTGGGCTCTGGGGCTAAGCTCACTTGACTCTCCCACTGTAAAAGTGGAATCTCTCATTCTGTTAGCTCAGCATATTTATGTTGTGAGACAAATCTTAACGTGACGCAATGAGTAATACTTGCAGCACTCCCTGAGCTCAGCATATAAGTGGGTCTGTCTGTCTCGAGGCTTAAGGAGAAGGTACTTAGAAAGTCTGACTTATAGAAAATGTTTGGCCAACCTGCTGGTTAGGTCTGTTCTGAAGCGTAAAACCAGTGGAGATTGTTGTGACTGTTGTGCAGAGGCTGGTGAAAAACTGTTAAGAAAGACTGCTGTTTTATAGAAGCACTTTTGTTGAATGGTAGTAGTTAAAAATAATGACAGTATAAAAATACAATAGGCCTCACAAACACTGCCAAATACCTGTGACTGAACTTTGCTTTTGAATGTTTCATTATTTTCTGACTTTTTTGGTGCACTTTAAACATATTTAGACTCAAAAATGATAAAGATCTGTTCTCCATCTACTTTATTCTTTTTCTTCTGGTTTGTGAATGTCGAATGTTTTCCTTTTTTATGTACACCACAATCCATGTCTGAGAGGATGTAGCGTTAAACCCCACAAACCAAACTTTTTGTTTTACCATCATAACTCTCAAAGAAATACTTTGGTGTACCTTTTCCAGCTTCCCTGACAGATACTATTGTTACTCTTTCTTCAGTTGTGAAATTCTTTCTATCTTCTTTTTTGTTTTTGCTCTGTTATACAATTTTAGTGCCTTTTCCACAATGCATTTTAGGCAAACTTATAATGTGGGTCAGTACATTGAGCCATTTAAATCAATGTTTTAAAAACTTATATTTCTCACAAAGCTCAGTTGCATTGTCATAATCATCAACCTGTATTTTTACACAGTTCAAACAGGACTTTGTTAAGAACAAATCCAAGATCAATGGATTATCTACTTCAGATGTTCGGGTTATTAGTAATTACCTGTATGAAAATACAGGTAAATAAAAAAAGAATAAAACAGACTCAGAGATCTAAAACAACAGGAGTGCTTTGGAAAATCACTTGAATATTTTCTGTACACGTATTCCCCTTACCACCCCTAGGCAGATCTTGTTTTTCCTTTTATTGAGTGCATACTGGAAGAAAAGAGAGGGAGGAAAGGATAAAATTAAAGCTCTGCTACAGACTGAAAACCCTCTGGATATTGTTAGTGCACGAACAGCAAACTGATCTGCAAGAACACAAATAAAATAATGACATTCGTAGATGGTTGGTTCAGACTGGAATATGTCTCATCTTTCATCCTGACAAATGTAACTTTGGGCAAGTGTTATGTATGCACACTTCTATTTATGCTTGTTTGTAAAGTTTTATTCTCATCTTCACTTTATCATTATGACAACTGATCTTTGTTTTTGGCAAATCTTTGTCTGTCTAAAAAATAGGTCAGTGGAAAAGAGTATGGTAAGCTGCTATTGTTGCGCAGCTGTGTATTGGAAATCCGGGCAAGATGGGTCTTGTTCCGCTGGCGTCTGCAGCCTTAGTCCTAACGAGAACCAGATGCTCATGAATCAGACCATTGTGGCTGGCTCGGCCAGCGAAGCACTTGCACTAAAACCCCGATCTCTTATACACACAGACACACATGCTTTTTCTCTCTCTTTCTCTCCCCACCTCCTCATCAGCCCCCTCTGGTCCTTTCACTCTTACTTCTTCACTCTTATTTCTTCCCTAGCCTGTCTAACTCATGATTGCTCATCCACCCACTCTCTCTGCAGGTTCCTGTTCAGGTCAGTCAACTTTAGAAGCAAACCCAATGGGCCAATGCTAGTGGCCACCTACTGGCCTGACCTGCCCGCCAAGATAGATGCTGCCTATGAAAATCCAGAGGAAAAAACAGTCTTCTTTGCAGGTATTCTGAGGAAAGCAAGAGACTTTGAAAAATGCACATTTAGATCTGTTTTAATATTGACATAACCCCGCACTTATAAGGTGATGAAGGAAACAGATGCATTACTTTTAATGAGTAATGAAGATGTGTCTTCCCCATTTTACCACTTGGATGCATTTCCCCTAATGGTCAGCCATTTCTATTACCTGAAACTTTAGGAGGCACCAGAATGTAGGCCAAACACTCTTAAGTGCAGTGTGGACTCTTCCAGCATACTTATTAGTGGTTTATGAAATATTCACAGCATTTTACAAATATGACAACTTTCCTGAATACTGATGAGACTTACATGATATATCCATCAACTCTAAAGACATTAAGATGGTTTGGTAAATGTTCGACTTATTATCTCACTGCAAAATTGGTTCATAGAGTTAACCCTTGTGTTGTCCTCGGGTCAAAATTGACCCCTAGGTGAATGGCAAACAAGTATATGGGAATCCCGAGGACAACACAAGAATAAATGATTAAATGTTGATTTAAAAGTTTAGTGATTTTCATTAGAATAACATATTGTATGTATCCTAAAAGTGAGTTCTCTTTTTATCTTACTCTTCTCTCCCAGGCAATGAAATTTGGATTTATAGAGCTGATCAGTTGGAGACAGGCTACCCGAAAAGGTTGTCCAGCCTTGGCCTCCCCACTGACCTGCAGCAAATCGATGCTGCCTTCAACTTTAGGAAGAACAGGAAGACTTACTTCTTTGCTGGAGACAAATTCTGGAGGTAAGGAGAGTTAAAGTTTGTGCAAAGATTTGCATTTAATGTAATTAAAAGCCCTGTGTGACTTGACCTAGCTCTTGCAATTGAGGTCATAAACTGTTGCAGTTGTGTGCTATATCTGAACTGAGTTAGTGTTTGGTGTGACCTAAACGGTACAGTAACTCAACAGCTTGTAGTTTTTGCACATATGAAGCCGTAGTGTTTGTTTTATCTGGGAAAGTGCCATCATATGTGTTGCTGATGCACTTTATCAGATGCAAACCAACGAATGTCATTCAACAACAGAGGGTCTTTAAAAAAAAAAAGTGAAATCATGGCTATCTCACTTCTATTGTGCATATTGCACTGGTCTGCAGGCTCTTTGGCCTAAACAAACAGGTACAGCATGCTGGCCATGTCCACAGTCCCTGTCCAATTGTAAATCGACTTTTTAGTGCATTTACAGCCACAAACCTTGAGTAACTGAGAGTAAATCATAATAACAATGCAGCCAGAACAGTTTGCCCTAACTAACGTCCTATGTTATTAAATAGCAATGATATTAGTCATTATCTGGCTGATGTGCACACACCCAATTTTTAACAGGCTAAAACAGAGAGCAAAGCAAAGCAGCAACTGTACTTTGATAAAAGGACTGTGCATTATAAAAAAACATTTTTTTAATTCTTTGGGTATGGGAGCGACCTAGTTAACAGTCTGGATTGTTACTCTACTTCTTTTACTTTTATTCTCTTCTCTAAATGATGCAAGAAAGAAACAACAGTTTATGAAACTGATGGTCAGATTAGCTACTAAAGCTCTGAAGGCATCCTCTGACAAAAATGTCAATACACTACATATTTTTGGCACAGCATAGAGTTGTTCGGTGCTAAATTAATGCTATTAATGTAATACATGTCATATGTAAAACCTCAGATGTGATTTCATTGTTGTGTGCTTACAGATATGATGAGACCAGCAAGACAATGGACTCTGGCTTCCCAAAACTTATTGCGGATTCCTGGAATGGCATCCCAGATGGCATTGACTCTGCCTTCAGTCTTAATGGCATTGGTAAAATAATACTTTTAACAAGTAAAGTTGACCAAAATATGGCAGGAACAGTTATTAGTATGTGAATGAATTTGTTGCACGATTCATACCATTGTGCCATTGCTGTACTCTATTTTCCAAGAAAAAGTGATTTCAAGCTTTCAAGATATGGCAGTATTTAGGGAAAAGGATAAAAAGCTACACCTGCAACTTTGTTAGTTACAGAGCATTGTAGTTCTTTCCACTGAAAACAATATATGAGTATAAGGTTTCATAGGTATATCATTTTAGAACACTGTCATATTTTAATTAGTACTAAACAAAAAGAACAGCTCAAACTAAGCAGGAGAAGTTTGATTCCGCCACATTTCATGGCAGCCCATGCCAAAGGAATGTCAAGACATTTGACTGGAAAATATGAATCAACCTCACTATGGTAGGAAAAGTCACAGGTTCCCCAAAAGGTCTTATTTTCTGGGAATTGTGAATGTTTGTACCAGATAATATAGAAAGCCTTCAATAGCTGTTGAAATATTGGAGGCCTGAGCAAATGGGGAACTTCCTGACTCTACCGCTTCTAGAGCCATGGCTCCAATATGCCAAGAATATGCCACACAACTGTTGCTATGCTCTGATAACGACACTAGTGTTTTTATGTGTGTGTGATTACTGTCTGCACAGCAGCATTCCTTCTGGTAAAATTGCAGGAAAATCCAGTCAGCTCTATCAGTGAGTCTGGCACTCTGCCTTTGTCAGTAAAACTCCTCATATACCAGAATTGAGCAAACAGTGACGCCTTCTAGGCAAAAAAAAAAGTGTTTAGAGGAGTTGGCTACACAAAGAATGTCAGGAAGGCAAATAGACCATAAGGAGTATTTCTGAAGTCAGGGAGTGATCAGTGGTTTTATAATGACAGAATTGTTGCATTTTTTGTGAGTGAATATCACAGGTTAGTTGACACTTACTTTTACTGTTGGTGCAAAGTGCTGCTCACATTTACATTGTGAGAAGTAAATGGTGAATTTTTAATGTGAGACCACCAGTAAATATCTTTTGAGATTCTCACTGTCAGCCATGTATACTTGAGGTCAGAGGTGGTTAGCAAATTTTTGCCTATGGCAAGCAACCAGGGATTTTTTCATTGCTTCTCTCCTAACATACAGACAGTGCTGTAAGTGTCACATAGCCCCTTCCCCACACCGTAAACAAACATATTTATATAAAGAAGGTCTTTCACCCTCTACAGAGGCGCCTCTGTGTACCTCCTCCTTAGCATAATTCAGAGAACGCAAGGCTTGACTTTGGCTTCTGATTGGATATTTTAATTCTTGTACGCTTGTACAGAAGCTTGTTTATTTCACTGTTATTGCGTGGTAGTTTGTTTGACTCGAGCAAATTTAATAAAGAAAATTCTCAGCTTAGTAAATGTTTTAAACACAATGTGTATTCTGCTTGTCTTTCACAGACTACAGCTACTTCTTCAAAGGCAACCACTATTTCAAACTAGAAGACAGCAGCTTGAAGATCGTGAAGTTGGGTGAAATCACAAAGGACTGGCTCGGATGTTGAACATTTCCAAAATGTCTCACAACTAACTTGTGTAATGGTGACCTCTTGAGCCTCATGAGGACATTATTGTAGTATTGAACACAACTTAAGGTCGCTGCAGTGAAAACTGTTGTAATTTTTCTATCATGGCAACTCTGCACGCTTTCCTGCAGCCTGTATAACCGGTCTCCAGATTTGTAGAACGCCACCCCTGAACCTTCTTCGTAGGCTGAACATATGCAACTGGATATTTGCTACATTTCTGTGTGACTTTGACATTTTATTTGTTATGCTGTTATGCAGATTTATTACAATATGCACCCCATCTTTTATTATTTTATAGATTTTTTTTCCCAAGTCAGACATCAGGTATGTCCACACTGCTTTAAATGCAGTGCTATACTGTGCTGGTCAATATTGCCTTTTTATACAAATTTGATTTCTTTAACACCATATGAGGAAATCATGTTGGCTTAGAATTATTTCAGTGTAATAAGTGCAGTTTAATAATTGTATCTGTTTAATTACGTTTTTCATTGTTGTGCGCTACATTTGAAAGAATGAATTTGCACAATGTGACCGAAAATGGTGCTTTTAGAGATCGCTTTTTGCATATAGTCCTATATACATTATATTCTGTATAACTATGTCTGATTGGACTACTTAGTATCCTCTGGATGTATAAAAGTAGTATTCCCAGACACATTATCCTTCATTTGATTAGCACTTTGTTTAGGACTATACAAGGGAGTGGCACAATAGGAAGACCAAATTATTTCCGTGTCAACTCCATGTTACATTTCCCTACACTAATGGTACAGAAAGATTAATGGCACAGGTTGCCTCTAGAGGCTGTATAGGTTTCATGCATAATGGAACCATGACAAGAGTACCGCAGTAGTATTGCTTAATTATCTTTTTTTACATGTTTTTTCCTTGTGATGGTTTGTTTATGCTTTTTGCACTGTCATCAATAAAGATGGTCAATATAATAAATCTACAAAATTGTGAATGATTAGCCATGATATGTGATCCTTATCCGCTAGGTACCAAAAAAAAAGTGGGAGATCATATACCTTAGTGCACTGTATACATACTCTTGCAACACATTAGTGGTAAAGGTACATCTATAATGCTTGTGTTATGAACTTACACCAGTGTTGCTTTGTCATAGAGTTCATCTTTATGATATATAGTAATGCTGGCACTTCTTTAAATTTTAAGGTTCTATAAGTAACAAGCGGGCTAACTTTAAAATAATCAGATATAAAATTCATTGAATAGAGCAAACGGACTTTATCTAAACCCCTGCAAAGACTATAATTTGTTATGAAACTGTGCCATCTTGTGGACATTTATGATAAATGTGTAGCCTTTGCATAAAATCAGTTATTTGCTCGTGACACCGCGATCGTCCTAACTTTCTTTAGCATTTACTCCCCCGGGAGTCCTAACCAGTGTTATTTTATCAAAGCACACAACCTACGAGACAATTTTAATCTTTTCCTATCTGAACCAATTTTTTTCGAGGCATCTAAATGGGATACCACTATATTTGAGATACTGTCGAAAGGGTACTGTCTAAAGTCAGTACCTTGCAAAATTTAGTGACAGTGTACAAACATTCACTTAACAGTCTTAATTCCCCACTGCACAGCGGAGGTGGAGCTTGAAGCTACCGGTTTTGCTCTCGCGTGCTTGAGTTTTGTACTCGTCGTAACTCGCGCTTGATACCGTTTGGCTCAGCAACAAATGAGAACAGGTTCTCTGTTGAGGAAGTGAGATGGTAACATCACGGGGCTACAAATTAGAACTTCAGCCGTCATTTCGCTCACTGGACTACGATGCCACCGCAGCGAGTAGGTGCCTTGCCGAGGCAACAATCTCTGCTTTTGCCTGCGGTCATCAACCCGTTTGTCCAAGACACCAAACTAAGCAACGCTGCTATAATTAAAGTGAGTATTTCTTTTTCTTTTTCTTTTTCTTCTTCTTCTGCTTTTTTAAGAGATTGCACAAAGGCAGGATTTTGAAGAATGCTCGTTTGGTAACAGTGTTTCATAGTGTGACATAGTGCACTCAGGCTGCTGTATCCAGGGCCTGTAATCTTCTCCAACACGGCTTTGACAATCAGCTTGTAAAGCCTCCTATGCAGCACAACAGACTGAGCCATTGGGAGCTTTCTAGAAAGCTTTCCAGCAATGTGGATTTCTAGGCTCGTGCATATTTCTGCTAGGTGGGAGGTCAGTTTTCAGCCAGGCAGCAAGTGACTTGAACACCAGGGAGGTTTGGGCCTGTAATTAATATGCATAAATGTACTCCTCTACCTGCAGTGTGTCTTGTTGGGAATTTTCTTGGTCCCTCTTCGAGCTATCTTTATAACCCTGGTTCTGATGGTGTTATGGCCAGTGTCTGTCATTGTCACCTTCAAGCTGCCTCTGAAAGGAGCTGTGGAGCCAAGCACAGGATGGAGAAGGTAACTATGGATACCAGTAACATCCAGTCTTTCTCAGATTGGCCACGACTTTATCACACCTAAAGCAAAACAATAATAATATATTTAGCTTATTCTTGACATCAGTTTTGTTTACTTGCAAATGATCTTTTGCTTATTTATTTTTGCAAAACTTGGTTGCCCAGAAAAACTGTTTGGCTAATCTGGGACATCAATAACCCATTTGCCTTTTTTACTGCAGACATTTTGTTTGCTAAGCAACTGCATTCACCTTGCACGCCATCTTATCACCATCTGTCAAAGTGAATTGAACTACTACTACTAAACGCTTTGAACATATCTATCAAACAATAAACATATTGAACTTTAAGTTTTGCAAAAGTAATGAATTGTACTGAGGTGAGAAGAAGGATAAAAAGTCAGTTTTCGCTCATATGCTTTACAGAAGCAAAACATGCCAAAAAAATAATAGTTCCTGTAATAATGAATTAGCAGCTACTTGTGTTCATGTCGACTCATGCTTTTCTAGATCATATCCTCTTCACAAGCAATACCTCACCTCAGTTTCCTTCAGAAAGGAACTAGTCGGTGGGGGGTTAAGGGGAACTGGAAATGATGTTTTAGCCACTTTGATCACCTCTGATGTCCAAAAGTAATAACAGACATGATAATTATAATAATTTTCTATATCTGTTTATATCTTGTATGAAAAGGACTCATTCCACTGGACTTATTAAACAGTATGTCTGTACATATAGTCTGAAAATGACAATTAGTTTTGTAGTCTATATTTTACTTGGGTGTGTGTTGGCTTCTTCACACTTGTTCACAGTATAAACCGTTCTTGCGATCTTAGACTACAACATTTTTCATACATTTTGCAGATGACTGACAGAAAAAAAAAAAAGTTTAAACTATTGAAATCTTGTAATCTTGTATCTTGTCTTTTTTTGACAGACAGGTTAGGCTGTTACTACAAAGCTTTATATCAATGAATTTGTGTTGTATTGCAGATACCAGTGAAAATCGCCACCCTGCTTTGTCGAACCACAGGTTTTTTTAACCTTGATAGTTTATTTGCATTAGTAAAATGATGAACCATCCTTCAGCTTAAAGGCTGTATACTATTTTCGGAGCCTGTGACAAATTGCTCAGAAGCACAGAAAGTGTGACATGATAGTTTAAAGCAGGGCATAAGCCCACACTGCACAATGAAGGAAGTGAAACTTAACCATAATAACTTGACTGATAGCATACGTTAAAACGTTTTACTGTAAGAGCCGATTGATTAATGTATCTTTAAATATTCACGTTTGTATTCTCTTTAATTTGTTTCATATTAAGTATGTGAAACTAAGTTCATAATGTCATTCATCATTTTGTATCTCTGACTCCATAGCAACACCCCTTCCTTCCTTTCTACAGTTTTTGAGGAAGCAATTGGCAACAGTAACATACTTTGCGCTTTAAGGTTAAAGAAAAGCACGAAATTGTGAAACGCATCCTGTTACCACAACACATCAGTCAATATACTGAACCGATAAACAAAGAAGGTCTAAATAGACCCATTAAAAATATTATACCAGCCCTTTTAATGTAAAGAATTTAGGATTTTCTCATGCAAAGCTTCTTGCACTGTTGTGTAGAATAGACAGTCACTTCCCATTCACATTTTTTTTCATTCACAAAAATTCAGCAATTAAAAAAAAACAATTTTTATCTCCAGATTTTTGTGTCAAAGAGTGATGGCTGCCTTGGGGAGGGCTTACTTCTTCAGCATGGGTTTTCGAGTGGTGGTCAAGGGTAAGCAGGCCAGCAGCCATGACGCACCCATCCTGGCTGTGGCCCCCCACTCCACCTTTTTTGATGGGATTGTCTGCGTTGTAGCTGGCCTGCCCTCCACTGTCTCCCGTGTCGAGAACCTCGCCACACCCATCTTTGGCAGTAAGATACTTTTTGCATGATTGTTTCGAACAGGAAAGTAGGGACAAACTGTGTTTGTTATAGTCCATTTCCATCTGCCTTCACCTGAATGCACAGTTTCCCACTCTCTATGAAACGTGGGAGAGCTTGTAATATATATACAATGGAATGTCATTACCTTACTTGCTGCCTGTACTGGGTATAAATTAGTCCAGTACTTTGGAGTTGTCATTGACATAAATCCTTGTTATAGTAAGTAAAATTTACAAATGCACTCTATGAAGTAAACACGAGCTAAGACATTGATTAATATAAGCCTTTTCATCCATCTTTTTAAAAGTAATAACAACACATAACTCATTTCATATCTGTCACATGTGATTTGTTAAACAGTGATATCACTTTGTCTTATTTAACACTTACAAACGAATGCAAATAACTAAAGCCTGTGCACCAGATTAGTGGAAAATATGATCAAGATTACTATATTCTTTTGTATGTTCATTACCATTAATCTTTTGTTCTCTCTTTAGGGTTCCTTCGGAGTCTCCAGCCAGTGCTGGTATCTAGAACAGACCCAGACTCCCGGAAGAACACAATCAACGAGATTAACAAGAGAGCCAAGTCAGGAGGCCAGTGGCCACAGGTCTGGCACTGCAGTCATTCTCAATAAAAATGACTTTTATATGAATTTATTCGTTGTTTCCAAAGGAGCAAAATTGTATTCAGTGTTGACTCAGATTATTTTAAAAGCAATCTTTGCAATTTTGAGGGGTATTATTTTACCATTCAGCAAGGATGCTTTTTTTTTCAGGTTCTTATATTTCCAGAAGGAACATGTACAAATCGCTCATGTCTTATCACGTTCAAACAAGGTAAGATATAAAATGTACATTTTGTGTAGTGTAATCATTAGTTTAATTTCTATCAGCATGTCAAATGCAAAAAAAAAAGATAACAACATTTTACTATACAAAACTTAGATCTACTACTGTATTATAGAACATTTAGTATTTTCTCTTAACATAAATCAAATCCATTTAATACATCGATTTCATAACAGAGAGTGCTTCTTCGTACGTTATTCCATTTAATCAATATTTGATGTGGTTTGTGTTTTAACTTTTGGTTAACTGATGCCTATAAGAGTGGTTCTGTATGTGGTGAGAGAATGGAGAAGTCAGAGTAAAATCATATAGTTTTACAGCTATGCACTTCATGTTTAACTACACGCTGTGTGTTTTTTTATTTATTTTAATACCTATTGTTCCCCACGCCACTTTTAGGTGCCTTCATTCCTGGTGTTCCTGTGCAGCCTGTGCTTCTGAGGTATCCTAACAAACTGGTAAGTAGGGTTGTGACAGTAATAGATTTTCATTTTTCGTACATATACATACACGGCCAGTAATATCTGTTCAGTGATGTAGTGCAAAACTATAGGAATAGTGTATATATTGGATTCCCTGTTGGATTTGTAGATTTGCTCACAAACAAATGAACAGTCGTATTTTTTATGATAGTTTCATTTTATTGGAGAACGACTTACTTTCTAAATCTTTTACCTTTTTTTGGTTGTGGCTCGGCAGTTCAAAGCTTCAATTCCCTCCAGATTTTCGCGAGGATTGTGGGCTTCTCTCATCATTGTGTTCACTAGGAAATCTAAAAGCATGACATTCCTATATATTTGTAAATGATTTTAAAATTTATACCAGTGTTGTAGTGGATAATATAATATGACACAGTCCTATGTGCAGACTGTCTTATACCAATGTTAAAGATTCAGGAATGAATGAATAATATACTTGTGTTTTTTCTCTGTAGGATACAGTGACTTGGACATGGCAAGGATTCAAGTCGTGAGTATGCTTTATAGAGTTTTGCCTCGTCCAGTATACATCACTCGATCTATAAGTATGCATGTCTAAATATGCATATTTATAAATTGCATGCATTTGTAAACTGTCACTTTTTCCCAGAAAATAAACATAATTATTGCACAATTATATGGCTGCCTTATTTTTACAACACTGTAGTTCTAATGAATGAGAATGTATAACAGTTTTTTTGATTATGCAGGAAAACACTTCTGCTTTTGACACTGTGCCAGCTCTACACAACAGTAGAAATTGAGGTAAGAGATTTTCTGATTTCTCGTAGTGTTATGCTTTATAACATTATCTCATGAAGTCGTTTAAAGAGTTTTAGTTGTTTTGGATATATGATGTACTCAAAAGGACTCTTTTAAACTAAGGCTAGCAGAAGTTTTTATTTTCCTTTTTGGTTTAAGTGTACTTTTTGTTTGACTGTTCTCATACACTTCTCATCTGTTTACATGCTTCCCAGTTCCTCCCACCTCATATCCCCACAGAGGAAGAGAAGAAAAGCCCCGCTCTGTTTGCCAGCAGAGTACGAGAAACTATGGCCAAGTAAGTGTTCATTAGTCTCAAGCGTATAATGTATTATGTAAAGCAATTTATGTTGCCTTTTCGTAAAGAGGTTCTGTGCAAAACCACATTGCACTGCATATTGCTCAAATGCAAAGTGGAACAATTTGCTATAGAAAGTAAAAGTACTGTATAAATGTTTAAATAAGTCATAAATATAGTGTTATGCACATGCAAGGCTACTAAGCTGATAAGAAAATAAACAAGTGGTCAGTATTGGAGAGTGAGTGCAATTTGTCAAACTAAATTTGCATTTTTTACTGTCTTTAGGTCTATATCCATGCACAGTGAATCTGGCTATTGCTTTGCTATAATCTTTGTGTGCCTCCTTTGACTACTATAGTGAGTTGATTAAATGTCTGCAAACCTTCTATTTTTAGGGCTTTGGGCGTTCCTGTGACAGACCACACATATGAAGATTGCCGCTTAATGATCTCAGCTGGTGAACTCACACTTCCAATGGAGGCTGGCTTGGTTGAGTTCACTAAAATTAGTCGCAAACTCAAGTAAGAACATGTAATATGAGCGTTACCAAAAATTGCAGTTAGTACTGACCAATGCAGCTTCAAAGGGTTCTTATTGTTGTTAATGTTGATTATGATATAACCTGTCTCCATTATGTTTGGCTCAACTAGTCTGAAGTGGGACAATATAAGGAAGGAACTTGACGGTTTTGCAACCATGGCCAGCACCTGTAAGGGGGGACGCATAACTATTGAGGAATTTGCCAGTTTCTTAAAGCTTCCTGTCAGCCCAGTCCTCGAGGATCTGTTTAGACTGTTTGACAGGGTGAGAAACTTGTATGTTAAATATTTGTTAAACATTATATGTTGAAATCAACTGAACATTACCCTTTTCAAATATCGCCGTGGCGTGGCACCACTTCACAAGGTTTTAAAACAGCCAGTATTTGGCCTGGCCAAGCGAATGACATTTATTAGATGGACACATTTGAATGTGAATGATCAGTAAAATAGTGACGTTCATTTTACTGATAGCTGTAGTATTTATGTAAGTTTAGGCACTTTAGAAAAACTTTGCTTGCAAACCCTTAAAAAATAAAACACCTTTTATATTTATTTTTATAAAGCTCTAATAGGGTATGTGAAATGAAGTGAAAATCCAATACATTTCTGTGTCACAGTGCTGCACCAGTTGGAGGGGGAAAGCTACTCAGTTTCATACTTTCTGTTCTCTTATCTGTGTTCATCACTTTCAACATGAGTCAGAGAGCATGTGTTTACTAAAAACTGAATGTTACCTTGTATCATATGCAGTTCATAAACTTGTTATCAAATCACTATAGTAGTAAAGACTTAATCAAATAGTATTATCACTATTACCAGACACCGAATAACAGCAGACAACAAGCGCTTGCACCATAAATGATTAAATGCTGTCGATCATAATAATCGTTACATTTAACAGCTCATCTGTTCTAATTGACCTCTCTCTCTAGAATGGAGATGGCACTATAGACTTCAGAGAATATGTTATCGGTGTGAATATCCTGTGTAGGCCATCTAACACTGAGGATGTTCTCAAAATGGCTTTCCAGGTGAGACCATACATTTCTCATACTGATGTGTTCATATTGGGGACTGAATATTATGCAAATCTCTTGGAGTGAAGCAAGAAAAATTACAACAGCTCCTTTATTGACTCGCCCAAGGTAGCACTACTATGGTTTTTGCAAGGCAAATGACCTTCAAGGGTATTTATACATTTCTGTATAAATACCCTTCTGTACACCTAATATGCTACTTCTATTGCATCATGCATTTCCTGCTGATAGTAGTTTTATCACTCTATCATGATAAACTAGTAGCTATGAAGGATATATCTGAGATGCTTAAACTGTAATCTGTGACAATTTGTGAGAAGTATAAACAGTGCAACTGTTATGAATATGAATATATATGATGTTTATATATGAAATATATACCCCCAAATATAAAAAGCATATACACTTTGCAAAAGGAATAAGCTAAATGCAAAAAATGACCAATGTTAAGATAAAATCAACCAGCCCAGCCCTTACTGTCTGTGCACAGCAGCAGCTTTAGTATAGCAAGAACAAAGGCAGCATACAATTCACAGAAGGTTGCATAATGTCAGGCTAACAATGTGTGTCTGCTGTGAACATTTTGCTGGCCATAAAGTCAGATGCAATTTGAACTTACTAATCAAAACTTACTTTCTCCTGCTTCGTGCAACGTCCAAGATCATTTTGAAACCTTTTTCTTGAAAGTCGTTACTCATTTCTCACTTTTTATTATCTTTCATGCAGCTTTTTGACACAGATGAAGATGAGAAAGTAACCCATGACGAGTTTACTGCTCTGATGTGCTCTGCTTTGGGTGTGTCAGATGTGGACATGACCAAACTTTTTGAAGCGATTGATGCCGATGGCTCTGGTTTCATTACCTTCAGTAAGTAGAATCTAATTGAAGAGAAAAGCCTAATGCAAAGCTCCCATTATGTCTTGTGGCCTCTTATTTGATTCCTGGTGATATTTTGTCAAGAAAATGTTAAATAAATAAAATAATAATAACAATAATAATGGATTGCATTTATACAGCGCTTTTCGAGACCCTCAAAGCGCTTTACAATTCCACTATTCATTCACTCTCACATTCACACACTGGTGGAGGCAAGCTACAGTTGTAGCCACAGCTGCCCTGGGTCAGACTGACTAAATTGTTCAAAAAATAGTTCATTATTATTGTGTGTACAGCACCCTGTAGTTTTTCTCTGTTCTGATTCTTTAGATGAATTTCAAGAATTTGCTGCAACCCATCCTGAGTATGCCAAGCTCTTCACCACCTATCTGGAACTTCAGAGATATCAAGCTATCCAAGAAGCAAACCCAGGTGATCTGGAACTTGCTGGTCAGCCCAGTTCAGGGGAAGAACCAGAGGAGAGCACATCTGACAAAAAAGATGACTAAGACAGACCATAACTGTGACTTTTATTTGACTTCACTGAAAAGAGAAATGAATACAAGGCTGTTGCAGTCTTGTCAGCATATTCAAGTCACTGCAGCAGAAATGGTCATATATGGTGAAGCGCTTGCATTTTTATAGTTTTAGAAAGCTTTGATTTTCGATTTTAGTGCCTTATAGATAAAAAGCAACTTACCCCCAAATTTTTTCTGTCAGTGTATTTTTGTGTATGCTTTGCTATGACACGAAACACAGATGGGGTGCGTCATAGCAGGACAATATGTCTGAAAACTGGTCATTGTTTTAAATAAGGTTTACACCTATTCTTCAGTCATCACTGTGGTTTTTGCTGGGTTTTTACTGACGGAGATGAGCACAGCCTTGTGCACCTTATCCTTTGTCTTTGTAATTTTTCTTTAACAGAGTGGGAAATCTTGCCACATCAACACAAATTTTAAATGTAAGCAAAGAGTCCTTGTGCTTCTTTATTACAGTATAATTAGAGTACTGTAAGCAACCCAGATATGTTCTGTTTTAAAATTTTGTCTACAGTGAGCATAGATGCTGTGCATTACACTTTTCCCACCCTCGGTGCTCAGGGACACAGAACTTGTAACTCAGCTGTATAATTAGCCAGAAGTTTGCTTTGCATGTGTATCTATTTGCATTTCTACTGAAGATTGTTGTTGCTGAGACAGCACCACGTCTGTGCAGCTTTAAGTTTACTAAAGCAAATCAACCACTGAAAATAGGGCAATTTGTGAGCAAAAAGGCAACGGTGCTTCTACACAACAGCATATTCCAGTGGGGTATGCTTTCAGACCCGATTAACTAGAGGCATTGTTATTTATTTAGTGGGTTGTATTGCAATTATGTTTTGCTTTTTGTTAACACTGCAAAATGTTATTTTTAAAATAAAACAAGAACACAATCCTCTTTGCCATTTTTTTTTATTCATCACAGAGGAAACTTGTAATGACTTTCATAGACTTTGTTTCTATTAAGGCATAAGTGCAATAAACAGGCTACAGCTGAACTGCTGTTTTTCCAAAATCACCACAAGGTGTCAGTAGTTACCCATTACAGTTCTGTTGTGTGTGCCTTTTTTCTTCACCCACTTGCCAATGTGAGTTAAAATACCTTGTGTCTATTTTGACTGTACCTTACTTTGATGTTGGCGCTAGACAATGAGGTTTAAACTAGGGGAGGAATTAAAGGCAGGCATGTACTGATAAAATTGGATAAATGTTGTTGTGCATGTTTGTAAGATTTACCTCATTACTGGCCAAAATGGATGATTTTTTTAAGCTATGGATATCTATAGTATGATTCAGGGTTTTTTCTGATTACACTTGCTATGGATTTAAATGTTAAAATTATTTGAATCAGAGAAATATTTATGCAAATAAAATAACATCCTTGCATGTCTTGAAAGAATGTGTCCACTTTTATCATTTAAGAATTTGTGGAATTTTCAATTTCTAAAAAAAAAAAGATTATAATCACTTATCATTTGGTACATATTGATCTGTCAACTGATTGGTGAAACTGTTGCTTTTACGTTTACCTTACGTTTTAGCACAACTGTGTGATCCTCCTCACCTGATCTCAGCAGAGAACAACCACTAAATGCAACTTTAGTCTTAATACAATTTTGGTTACTTTGTTCTCACATCTACAGAAACACAAAAACGCACAGTCTTGCTTTATATGCACAGACAAGGCAGAAATGAGCGATGGAGAGCGGCCTCTTCATTGAAAGCCCGCTGTTACACAAACTGTGATTACCAGCTGTGATTTCCACCTTCAATTTGTTTTAACCTTTTCAAACATACAGACGCTCATTTAATTTTAATCAAAATTGATGAGGTGGCATGGAATCAATTAAATCACATTGTCGCCGCGCTTACAACAGTGTGACTCCCTCCCTACCCCCAGCTTCTGCTCTTCTCTTTGGCCACATCTCCCTCCATCCTCACACTTTCCTCTGGATGGTTCTTGTATATTGCTGTATCCATTTGAGCCATGCCTGCAGGGCAATCCTGTCGCAGTAGATTGTGGGAGAGATGTGTTGGTAATCTGATTTGATCTCCTCAGGACCTGAGTGAGTGATCAGCCTCTGTGGATGCGAGCTGGACACAGGCCTCATACGGATTGGGGACTCACCGTGCCAAGCTGGAAGGAAAGGTCAAACCCGACAGGCCTCACTCCTAAATTAATGTGACTCAACTTGGGGCCTCAATTTAACCGAGCTGCCTTCTCAGGCAAAATCAGAACCAGGAATCAGTCTTGGCGGAGTTCCACTCTGCAAACTGAAATCCATCTGAAATCCATTTAGTGTATTTCAAAAAGTTTAAGGATGATTTTTATGTTGCGCTGACAGGTTTGACTTTCAGTATAAAAGGCAAACACTAGTCCAAGCAATCCCAAATATCTTTTAACATCTACAAATGCTCACCATATCCAAATCCACATTTTGCTCATGTAACTCCAGGAACAACAGAATAGTCTAATTCATCTGCTTTTATGTAATATTAATAAAAAAAATATGTCCATGAAGGTTCTCAATCATCCAGGTCATCGTAGTCAAAGGAGCTTGCAAAGAAAAGCGTCTAGACTTCTTTAAGAAGTTTTAATAAAAAAAACAAACAAACATGAAAAGTCCCCAGCTTTGTTATTGCAAGGATGTTTTAGGAATCTTACATAAGAGGAAGAAATCAAAATAACTTCATGTTCCTATAGAATCGACTTTCCTGATTATAAAAACAGGATACCTGGGTGTGTGTATACATAGTCGTCTGACCCTCCTTCCTATGAGTGACGAACATGGACATAAGGTTTCAAAAACACAGTATTAACGTTAGCTTACAGGTCAGAGGAGTGCACAAAAGTTCTGGCAAGAAGAGGTTGGCAAGCTGAAATGCTGGAAATGTTTGGATGAAAGTACGTAAAAGGTATTACAGTTTTTCTCAAATGCTAAAAAACATGTCACAAACGTTACCACCAGGTCCCCCAATGTCCAAACACAACACCCTTCTCTAAAGCTACATAAACACAACCACACCTTCCCACTGCAAAACTCAAACTCCCACACCAAGAGAGCAGCCGAAGCTGTCAAAACTGTAAACACTATACACAGCATTACACACTACAGCAAAACAATTGAAAACACAATGCTCAATTTGTGAGAAGGTTCTTTGTTTCATAACTGCCAATGCATATTTTAGAAACTATACAGTAACGGATCGTCGTAGATCTCTGCAGAGGATTAGGCATTTAGATTTGTGAGTTTCATATGAGTAGTATAAATCTATAGAAAATCCTGCATGTACGTACACTACTGTAACACAACTCAATGCAAAAACAGAATCTATTGCACACAACAGTAATCTTGAAAACATGAACAGGGTGTGAAGTTTTTTTATTTACGTTATTCACACCACACACACACCACAATCACTGTGCGGCATCATGTCGCTGAGCTGTTACTCGCATCTCGTCCGTAATGATGGTGCGAGGTTGTCTTGCTCTCCCTCCTGGACCTTCTCCTCTCCCATGTTGGCCTTCTCCTCTTCCTCATTGGCCTGCTCCTCTTCTTCCAGGGCCAGCTCTTCTCCCTCCTCTGCATCAAATCCCTCTTCCCCTGACTCTGCCTTCATCCATTGTGTTTGTTTGGAATCTTCAGCATACTGTGCACTCTGAACTTGCTTTTACATGTGGGTACAGCATTAGCAACAAGTGTCTTCAATTTTGAGTCATTGTGTGTAGTGAATGACGCCAGGTGTGTTCCCTGTGTTCAAAGATTGGTGACTGTGGCAAGCATTTTGCATCACATGGGCTTTCATTTGAGAATATGAGCAGAGTTGTTTTGCAACATGTGTTTTAGCAAGGACAAATGTGTTTAGATTTATGAGTACAGAGGGTTGTGTTTTGTGAATTGTGTCTTCATGTGACATGTGTTTATGGTACTGGAATATGGTGGCTACATTTAGTAAATGTGTTTAGACTACTGGTCATTTGGGTTACAGGATTGGCTTTTGTGTTTTAACATTTGAGAAAAACTGTAACACTTTTACCCCACCCAAGCTTGAAATTAGGCCTTAAGAAGATAACATGTAAGAAAAATGATAAAGGCTTTGATCTCTGGTCCACTACAAATGCTTTGTTCTTCCTGGTTGTATCAATTGTAAAGTGGAGATCTTTTCCACTGATTTGGCATGGCATAATGGGCTTTCACTTTGAGATGTGCTGCATAGTTTACAAAAAAAAAAACAGTCTATGAATGTTTGGCAGCATTCTGGCCCTCTGTAAAGATGAACCCACTGTTTAATCTGCTGTCAGTTCAGCTGTACTAAAGCCAGCTGGAAAGGCTGAACGTGATACAGGTGCTGGGTTCAACTGTAGCTCAGTGTAAATGTTTAATTTAATCCTTTTGAATGGTTTCCTCTCTAGACGCTGGTATTTTGATTTAATACATTTTTACTGCGATCGGTGCACTCATTAGTACACACCTTCACAGCTCACATGTTGGACCACCCTTGACTTTTGCTAGCTTAAGCTTAGCAGTCTTTCTCCTACAGCTCTTCAGGGAGTTCCTCCAAATTTCATTGTTACATTTCCTTATCACACCAGATGACACCTTGTTGATTTTCATTCTCCTATTATTCTCTCAGAAAAGTGATTGCGCCTCATTTCCTGTGTAGTGGTTTATAGAAACAGTGAAGGGCTCGGTGAGGGCAAGGTTCGGGGAACCTTATAAAACATCAGTTATCCAGCGCCAGTATCTGCAGTGAAAGTTTGTTTTCTTGCTCAGTGTTTAGGGTGTTTTACATCTCTGTCTGATTTCCAGATGGTTCTGTGAATGAAGGGCAACAACTTTTCCTGCGTAATAGTCGAGGATGGGTCAGCATGAGGTTGAAATAAAGAAATGTGTCTTTTATTTGCCAGTGAGACTGGCCAACAAAGGTGTGAAAGTGTTTCTATTTTTCAAACAAACCCCAAATAATGCCTAGATCAGTGGTTCTTAACCCGGGTTCGATCGAACCCTAGGGGTTCGGTGAGTCAGTCTCAGGGGTTCAGCAGAGCCTCCACCGTGACATGCACGGCTCATTTTGTGCACCAATAAAAAAACATATCTATGTCTTGAATTTGAAAAAATCATTTTTTATTTTTCACTAAAGAGGGGTTCAGTGAATGCGCATATGTCACTGGTGGGGTTCGGTGCCTCCAACAAGGTTAAGAACCACTGGCCTAGACACTCATTTTCTTCCTCTTTTTCCTACTTGATTCCTATTGCCAACAAAACTTGATCATGCGTTACAGTGTTTACAACAGTTTCACAATATGTATTTATGGTTACATCATAGAAAAGTAGAAGTTGGAGGACGGAAATTGAAATGTGTCTCTTAGAGGAGATGTTAGTGCAGTCTGATTCTAATCTATAATTTGAAATTTTATGTAAGACTTCCTGATCAACTGTAGCCTTTTTTCAAACCATAATCATGTCAATCAGCATGCTATTAGGCTTCCCCTTTCAGGCCAATGATTACTACCCACAACTGAAGGGTTGAAAGGATGTGACCAACTGAAAGATAAAAGTCTTTTTGATATACTGATGAGGACTGATGGAGGACTTTTTAGAGACAATGGCATTCTTACAGATTTTCTTTTGTGTGTACGTGTTGGCTGAAGCTCTCTTTACTAGTCTGCAAGTTTGGATTGTCTTAGACATATTTTAAGGATGTGCTGTGTGCTGCTCGGAACATGGCTCTCTGTCCCCAGACATCTGACTCACCAAATGTATACAGCTAGAAGGAAAAAGACTTAACATTGCTGAAGTAGTTAAATCTTTGCAGATACTACTAAAGCCTAGAGGGGAAAATTTTATGACACTCCTCCCTTAGTGAGGCCTGGAGAGATTTAAAACAGAGAGCTTTAAAGGGGGAGCAGAACAAAATAAACCCACTCAGTACTAATACCATGAACTGATTGCCATGTAGTAAAGACCTGGTAAGTTAAGTCTGCGGAATGACCACGTAAGAATTGCATTTTTGTTTTTATGTGTAAGGGCAAAGGTCCTTTAGATTAAAATTGTTGCCTATGGATTTACAGAATAGCCTGAAAGTCTCATTTAAGCTGTGTCATATGTGTCTGTTTTGAACTTAATTATAACGTAAGACAGAAATGTATATATTTGTCATTAAGAAACTATTTATAACATTACCAAGACTGAAACTATTAAGTAGAATAGGTGCATATGGCATTGTATGGAAAGAAATGTTTGTGTGGTTTTAAAGGGCATTAGAAGGGAAAAGTCTTTGCTTTGCCCCTAACTAAATGTTCAGGTTAATTCTAGAGGGTCATGCTGTGGCAGCTGAGAGATT
The DNA here is from genome assembly GCF_000239375.1 of Pundamilia nyererei. Classification (NCBI taxonomy): domain Eukaryota; kingdom Metazoa; phylum Chordata; class Actinopteri; order Cichliformes; family Cichlidae; genus Pundamilia; species Pundamilia nyererei. The sequence goes on from NW_005187426.1 coordinate 4,328,661, forward strand.
GCCTCTCCGTTTATTACAGTTTAAGCCTAAGGTCAATCAGGAAGAATCCAAATCTTAAGAGAAAAAGAAGACTGAGGAAAAAGTGGAGGATAGAAGAGGACTTAAAAACTCCATGGATACAGCATGATTAGGGTTATAGACTGATTTGCCCATTCCCAGTATTTGACCTGCATTATGCACCTGCACAGCAAAAAACTGTGAGGACTATTACCTTTAAAATAAATGTGCTATTGTATAATATTTAAGATGACTGAAAATTTGAAGGAACACACTTGTTGAAGGTACATCATAACAAAATGCAGTACATGCAATTTATCTGATTATGGTCAATTTTATTCTTACCTAGAGATGCCATTTTCAAATGTAACTGGCACTGCAAAATAAAGTGCAAAAGAATAGAAGTAATTCAGAAGAAAAGGGCAGTAATAACACATTATCCTACCTTGTTACCTGGTCCTTTGTCTTACCATCACTGCAGTTATTCAATCTTCACAAACAAAACGCCTCCAACCAGCCCTGTTAGGGTTTTTTAAAACAAGCACTGGAGAGCAAAGAGGACATTCATTGACTTTAATGGGATGAACTGATCAACCATATCTAATAGAAATCATTGCCCCTGGCAAAAGCTGCTTTAGAATTGAATTACACATGGGACACAATGCTTTTATGGCTTCTTAGAAAACTGTAATTCAATCTGTTTAGTGCAGAGAAGAAACAGATAAAGTCCAAATGAAAACATTAAAAAAAGTTTTGGTGTATGTGAAATTTACGTGCTATAAAAACATGAAGGTAAAGCGATCATATGTCTCTTGGACAACGTTAAATCCAAACACCAAGTAGAAATGCACATACATGCGCTATCGTTTTACCCCATTCTTGACACGGAAAACTTAAACATCAAATAAATCAACATATTCTAACAAGGTTGTGCTGTGTACGTTTTGTGTGTTTGTTTTTCCTCACATACTTGATTTATAGAAAAAGCAATGCTTCGTATAAGTTCGTACAAGTTTCGTTCCAGGTGGAACAATCTTACCACGACTGTACAGTCGGATGTAGGCGTGCAGATTTATGGAAACTTGAGCTATGACAAGCCAAAAAAAAAAAAAAAAAAGTCGACATCAAACTGGAGAGAAAGCGTTCAATTATGAAATATCACGTGGAAGGGAGAGGGGAAAGCGATTTAAAAGCTCGCATTTTATATCGTCTCTGCTGGAGAAGGCGAGCCTTAAAGTTCCTTCAGAATGGGCAGTCTTCCCTCAGAAGCATCTGGACAACAACAGTATCGGGTCATAGAGTCGTGTCCTTAACTTTACCAAGTATGGGGGGAAGCCTTTTATTTGCAGGACTTTAAATTGCGTTAGCAACAATGGCATTCAACCATTTATCTTTTTTTAAATTATCCTTATGATTAATGTTTTAGGTAATTGTTAAGTAGATTGTTCAGCGCACAATGCGCTCAGTGCGCGCTGTGACGTAGAGAGGATTTTACTCTGAAGTATGCTTCACTTGTCGCCTCGTATTCCTCACTACATCAGATTCCACAGGCATTTTCCTTAATGGTTTACTAATAATAGTAACTCGGATTCAGTAGGTCTGTTTCCTACAGGACGAATAACGTCGCTTTTTCCATCTTCGCAGTTCTAAGAAGTTTCCCGCTGTGCGTAACTGAAACTTTACGCACAAACACCAAATCTCTCTAAACTCTTTTTTTTCTTTTCCCTTCTTTTCAGCCCATGTACACGGGAGTATCACCTGTAGTGTCGGCGGAGAACACTTGCGTATCCGCTTTTTGCCGGCGGGATAGCGGTCCTTATTCAAGCGCACCGACCCAGACCGTTAACTCCACCAGAACCCGCAGGGGGCCGTGAGAGCGCCGCGCCAGCGTGTGCTTCGTACTCACTGCAGAGAAGATGAATATCCAGGTTATGCCAGAGCACAAGCTCTCATCGGTTGCCCCAATGAAACAGTGCAATGTGGAGAAAAAAGAGGTAGAACTGATTCTAGTGAAGGATCAGAACGGCGTCCAGTACACAAATTCCTCGATCATTCCCACCAATGGTTGTCGCGTAGGTCCACCCGGATCCTCCTCCGAGGACAACCGAGAAACTTGGGGCAAGAAAATAGACTTTCTCCTGTCGGTTATTGGCTTCGCGGTGGACCTGGCTAATGTCTGGAGATTTCCTTACTTGTGCTACAAAAATGGAGGGGGTGAGTATGTGGCCTCTGTTTCTAATACGAGTGTATATAAAGATGCTTATTTATTTTTTTAATTACCAGACTGATTCTGTCACTAAATAGTCGTAATGTAACGGCAAAGATAGCGGACAGCGAAAATGAACTACAAATTACCCTAGGTGCCCTTAGTAGATTGTCTTCTGTACTGGTGTTCCTTTATTGATGAGGATGAGGATGATGATAAGACGTGTGTGTAAAGTGTGTGTAAATCTGTTTTTATTTTATTTTATTATTTATGTTTATTTCCTAAGCAAATAAAGTAAATATCCTTTAATTAACTAAATGAGCTGATGACAAGACATGAAATTAATGATTTGAAACTGTCAGATAAATAATGGAAAGTGACGAAAAATTAAAGTGGCGTGTGGCTCCTCATAAATTCTGGGGACAAGATAATCAACTTAAAATATATATTTTTTTCAAATGTACTTAATAGCTTTAGCCAATGTATGTAAACTGGACTTTAATGGACTATGGATTGTTTACAAAACTACCAAACACTGCATTGATGCTATACAGCAGTGAGAGAAAAAAAGTACAGTGTGTGGTTAAATAAACAAAGGAATTTAAAACAAAGTGGTGTTTTACTTTCAACACTAATGACAACAGAGTGCTCACTAGAAGGTGCGCCCTATATGTTTGTCTGCATATGCATTCACAAAAACATGTTGTGGTCTGTGTTCACAGTGGTCACCTCTACCGCCAACCTGTCAATCATATAGGCCCTCAGCAAAATGTATTCATTACTGTGAATAATGTGTCAGTTGTGATGGACAATGTCAAGAACAATTCAATTGTGAGAGGTTGTTTCCATTTTGGTGGGTGTGCTACTGAGGCACAGCATGAAAATAGCCATGAGCCATCCCACTTCTATGTTATAGTGTGCTGCTTTTACAAGTATGTTATGGTTTGTGGCCCCTACCACTTCCATTCTCCTTTTCTTTTTGAATATTGTGTTTTGTTTGGCACTTATTTCACTATCAGGCACCCTTGTTAGTTTTTTTTTTTTTTTATATTTAATTGATATTATTTCTCTCCTTCCAGGTGCCTTTTTGATTCCCTATATTCTTTTCCTGTTCATTGCCGGGATGCCATTGTTCTACATGGAGCTTGCCTTAGGCCAATATAACAGAGAAGGAGCAGCTACGGTTTGGAAAATATGCCCCGTCTTTAAAGGTGAACTGTGACACACCCAAACACAGAGACACTCTACATTTACCTGCACAGCCATGTATGTCTATATACTTCACCCTTCACTGATCTCCTAATCTGTGTACCTGCTTTGGTCATGTTGTTTTTGCTTCTGTTCAGTGTCTTGCCCTTTAATTTTGTCCATCTGTTCTTGTCCTTTCGCCCTCAGAGGTGCATAGTGTCACTTTAAACTAGTGTCTGTCACATTGGCTCTTTCATCTCTCTGTATTTTCTTTAATCCCTCACCTATTGTACTTCCAACCTTGCAGCCTTCTGCAAATGTCAACTTTCCACGAGTGAAACAAAACCACACTAGGCCAATGTTAACAGTACGCTAAGGAAAATAGATGATTACAATTTAATCACTCATATTCGACAGACGAACACTGAAACAACTCCAATAAAACCCAGTCTATTTTAGATTTACAGAAAAGGACAGTGACCTCACTGGAGTTTGCAGCTAGCTTAAAACCTTTAATTTATTACCACCAAAATGACAAGTGCTTTTCATATTATGTAAACCAACTGTAGACGCTCAGAATATTTAGATATTTTGTCAGAATAAGAGTGAATTGTTTTTCTCTCCTTGTATTTTTTTTCCCAAAGTCTTGCCTTCCATATTTTCGCTGGCACTGATTCCCTACTGTTATCTTTATGAGGATAACTGACTGCCAATATGTGCCAAAATCTTCAGATGCTGATTTCAACAGCTCTTTGCAAAGCAAAATTCTGCAATGGTATTACAACACAGTTAAAAAAAATCAGCAGGAGTGCAGAAAACATGTGGATAGTTACTACCTAAAAACAAAACAGATCTACAGCGTGCAATAGAATGCTATAGTCTGAATAGCTAGTGGACACTGTTTGGCCACACATTTTCATAGATTATAGGCCTTGTACTAAAGTTTGTATGCTCTCTTTTGCAATCTAACAGTGAAAGAACCACTGTTAGGCTAAGTCCATCACTATTACCTGCATCAATAAATTATCTTCTGCATCTTCATAGCAACAACTCAGGGTAGCAACATGTTGTTACTCTGCCACATGTTATTATGTATCTTACTGTTCAGTGAGGTAGGTTGTTGCTTTCATATAATGTTTATACAAGCTACTCCATGTTCGTATATTGTTGTAACTCTAGTATCAGAAGCTTTAGAACTTTGTTTTACAATACTCATACACATGACTTACACTTGTGCTCCTGGCAGACTTTAAATATTAGTAGACTAGTGTGCACCTGATGACTTAGACCAGGGGTCCCCAATCCCAGTCCACGAGGGCCGGTGTCCCTGCAGGTTTTAGATGTGTCCTTGATCCATCACAGCTGATTTAAATGGATAAATTACCTCCTCAACATGTCTTGAAGTTCTCCAGAGGCCTGGTAATGAGCTAATCATGTGATTCAGGTGTGTTGACCCAGGGTGAGATCTAAAACCTGCAAGGACACCGGCCCTCGTGGACTGAGATTGGGGACCCCTGACTTAGACAATGAAATATGTAGGAGAATAAAACTAATCAACTGAGAAGAAACCTAATCTTTTTTTAATCACGACTTATGCAACCAATAACTGTTTAAACTTCATTTGACAAAATGTACAAAAAAGTTAGTATAAAAACTTGAAAAGTTTAACAATAAAAGAGGTATTACAACGTGTATCTTAAAAAAACGCCAGAGAAGTCCCTCTGTCTCCACTGTTAAAACAGCACCAGTCACTGCTTTTGTTGGCTTTTGTGCTAAGGCGGATTTGTTTTTTTTCCTGCGTAGAATGAGTGGGTGATGGGTTTATGGGCTTCTCTGCTTCATGCAAGGACATTACATTCCAGAGTAGGCAAAATAACCCACCCAGAATCCATGAAAATATAGTGGATATATTTGTGTGTGTGTGTGTGTGTGTGGACAGTATTTCTGTTTTCAAAATACTGGTAAATTTTCAGATATGTGTATTTACCATTTACTACAGTCCCAATGAAAAAATATAGGTGCAGGTCATGGTAATGGCGAAACGATAAAACAAAAACTTGTTCCCATGTCTGCAACCTCTAGTGCTTATTTGCCTGTGTTACCCATTGTTTGTTGATTATATCGCTTTCTCTTGAGTAATGGGTGAACTCCACCTCATTTTCCATAGTTCATTTATTATACCTCCAGCTTTATACACTTATTTTTACAAATTATCTTGAAAAAAACCACATTGGAGTGTTTTTTAAAAAGAACTTGACAACTGCATGAATTCCATATTGTGAGAATAAGCCGTAATTTCTTTCTCATTAATAACCCGATGTTCCTTAGGTGTGGGCTACACTGTGATTCTCATAGCCCTGTATGTTGGCTTCTACTACAATGTCATCATTGCTTGGTCACTCCACTACCTGTTCTCCTCCATGACTACTGAGCTGCCATGGCTCAAATGTGGGAACAGCTGGAATAGTGTGAACTGCACTGAATTCAATGGATCTCTTCCTGATAATAGCACATCATACGCCAAGAACAAGAATACACCGGCAGCAGAATACTATGAGTAAGTGATTTCTGAAATTAATTTGTCAGACAATAAACCATTTAGAGTACTGGATTTTAACAAAAATGAAAACTGGCAGATTTTTTAAATTCAAAGCAAAGGAACATCCTAGCATCTAGCTTTTTTGATGAGTGACAAAATCATTAGATTAAAAACCAGAAGCATGTCTACATCTGTTTTTTAGTAAAACTCTTATGAAAATCTGAAGGCTAAATGTATATTGAGTATATAGTGTAAATGAAATAGTAAATCAGTAAATAGTAAACGTAAAAAATGTAGCGATCTTTATCACATCACAGTATTGTATATAAATGTTTTTTTTTAAATTGATGACAGTGCTTTGACCTGCTTAAACAGGAACTTGCTGTCTTCATAAGACAGTGTTTAAATGTTTTGTTCATTCAAAACTCAAGTATTTGTTTTTTTTGTATTGTTGCTTTATTAGATGCAATTAGCCTGAGTCAGTAAACTGAATACAGTATAATAATTTATATTTTAACTATGACATACTGAAGTGAAGCATTCTAGTTTTGAAGTTGTTCTCACAATAACATTAGAATAACATATACACCTGGCTAAAATAACCCAAGTAATACTTCTAGAGGGAAACTACCAGTTATGGAAACAGAAGTAGAAGACTTCAAAATTGTCCAGCTATAAATGTTTTCACTGTAAAAGGCTTAAACATAAAAAGTTGAAATGCACTCTTTGAAGTGAATGAAAACACTCCATCTGTTTATACTTCAAAGACAGCCAGTTCTTCCCCAGCTTCTGTGAAGACTGACTGTGCAGTCCAGAGGAAGTCTGTGAAATGATTTGGACAATACAAGGGACACATGCTAAGCATGACGCACAGAATACATTGACAGTGCACCACAGCCAATGAGCTTTTCAAGATTTTTCACTCCCATTCGGCTGAGCATGTATGGTTATTTAATCAGTATCTATAGTTATCTTTCAAACTTCAGGAACCCTTAAACTTGATTTGTTTTAGGTATCAAATACTTTTTATTTAACACAAAGAGGTCAGTATTCACATGCAGGCTCTAACCTTTTGGATTACGTCAGATCCTCAAAGAAGTGATGCAATATTACTTAAAGCATAGACAGGATCCATAAAACCACATCTCAGAATATATATTCCTCATGTATTATTGAGCTTCATTCACAGACAACAATGGGGTACTTTAAGACAGATCTCGCACTGCAGGGGACAATAAATCCTCCTGCTTACAGCTAGCTTTGAACACAGGAGCAATGCCAAAGCACAGCATGAGGAAGGCCAACTGAGTCAACAGTTCTCTTGCTTCACCTTTTGAGCTTAGTTTGTAACACGAACTTAGTGTGTATCAAAGTTCAACAGTAAAACAAACTGTAAAATATAATGCCTTCAAAAAACAGGTTGTACTTTACATGGTTTACCAACCTAAGTGCCAAATACAGCATTTCAGTGCAGTACATTATAGGCAGAAGACAGCAAGCGTGTACACATATTGTCAACCAATTAAACTGATATGACAATATTTTAGGAAGTAGCTGTCAGTTGATTATTCTTTGGTGTAGGTCTATAATGATGATAATGATCCTATACCAGCTTGTTTATTGGTTGTTTTCAACTAAAATAAAAAAAAGCCTGATTATTGATACAGCCTTTGTACCCTCAGAGTAACACTAAAATATCTGACAAAGACCTAAAAAGTGTTTAATAATAACTCATTTGAGGTTTGTCACCTCACTGTTACCTTTCCTGCAAACATCTGATGGAATTTTATTATAGCATAAAATAATGATTTCTAACTATTGTTAATTTTGAATAAAATTCAATGGAATTTTATTCCACTGAATTCTTCTAGAACCAAGTCTTTCCATTTGACAGCTATCTTGTCAATGGCTCAAATCAGATTGTGGACACAATTAAACTATCTGGCTTATGAGAATATTGAACCAAGACCATGTGATTCATGTTATGTTACTAAAGCAAAAAAAGGAGAAAAGAAAGTATACTTGCGTACATTCTTAGTATGTTAAAAAATAGAGCTAGGTTTCTGTAACTACATAAGTGAAAATGTGGTGAACCTCTATTGCATGAGTCGATCAACAATTTCCTCTTTTGGCTTTTGATTGGCTCTTTATAGATAGAGGTGAGACAACCAATTCTGTTGCATGGATTGCAGTTTCCTCATAGATTTCTATTATTTTGAATGATGTCTTGTATGATGTCCCTGATGATGTCCTTTTTAAAAAAAATCTTTTTCCACTTCTTTTATATCAAGTCAGTTGAGAGGAAGAGCTTTTACATTACATATACAGCAAACATACACTATGGCTGACCTGGCCTTATATAGGTGATATCAAAGTAAATTTTAAATCATGTAAAAGGGTTTAGCTTGGAAGACGTCAGCTGCAGGAGTCACGTAAGGACAGCCAAAAACAGGATCTCTGCCAAAAAATCTGACCTGGGGAAAAGAGATTTGCTGGGCATTCCTCTGTGATTAATATGATAACTTTTACAGTATCAGATCAAAGAAACCTTCCAAACGTTAAATACCCAGATCACTGAATCATTTCAATTACCATAAAACATAGTATCTTTGCTGTCTCATTGCTTAAAGCCATACATGTCAAAAAACCACCAGCTTTCACTTAATATTTAGTCTAATAGTTTACTTCAAAGTACTTTTGAAATGGCTAAACTGCTTTGGGAAACCTTACACAATTCTAAATTGTATTTCTGTAATTTCTTAATAAAATAACATAATGACTAGGCTTTGTTTACAAAAAACAAACTTGTAAGAAATATAAAACTCTTTTCCATCTGGTCTGTGCTGTAATTTGGTTTTTTAAGCTTTCAGTAATATTACAGTATGATTCCTCTTATAACAACAATTTCCAGTCTCTACCAACTCCTGAAACAAATATCTGACACATTAGATGTGATTCTATACTTTTTTGCTAGCTTTATAATACTAACTGTGAAAAGTGAACCAAAGTAATAAAATGAAACAGAGCTGAAAAATTAGTGGATTCTTTCAGTTGATTTAAAATAAGAGCCAGCATCCAATGATACATTGTATGTTGTGTGTCTGCACTACTTCATACAATCCAGTTTTCTTCTTAATTCACTTTTGTTTTTTTGTCTTATATTTGTTGTTCCCAGGTACTAAAGCTTTGGGCACACACTAGGCTCCATCTTTAAGTCTCCCTGATGACAAGTGTAATCAGACATGATTAGACATGATTCATTAGATCTGATTAAAGACAGATTCTGTAAAAAAACATGTTCCATGTTTTCCTCCTGTCAGAGTATATTATTAACATAAATGATGAGCTTATCAACCAAAGTTACAACTAGAAATATTTTTTTAAGTCAGCAACACTAACTCCTTTCATTATCGTACACAATATCTATTCTCTACGGATCTAGCCTGAAAGCAATCACATCTGATGTTATGTCAAGGATAACTAGACTTGATAAATAGCTCTCATTTGAACTAAAATATCTAATTTCACAGACACTTGAAGAAACTGCCTTTGCTTCTGCCGCACACATGAATTTAACATTTGTTGAAATAATTGTTCCAAAATAGCAAGGATAGAATCACATATAATTTATTAAATAAAGCAGATTAAAATTACATAGAGGTGTAACTTGACACTCAGGACTTTGGTCCTGAGTTTTACATGTGCTTTTTCAAATTTTTTAAGCAACTTGAAAACCAGGCTGAATGTAAAGTAGTGTGCTAGCTTCAAATATACAGAGATGAGTAATGGTAACAGTGAGTGTTGGGATAGCAGAACAACTGGCTTAGTGAGTGATGATTAGACTAAATGTGTTTAGAGTAACTCGGCCAAAGGGGCCTGGATTTATGTTATAGTGCGCATGTACTGGCAGTGCTTTAGCAATGCTATCAGATGAGCAAGGAGGCTCTGGGGCATTACAGCATAACACTAAGACGAGGCCTACAGGCCAGAGCAGAGACTCTCAGCTCCTCTCCTCAAATAAACTGATGTCTTCACACGAGCATCTTCTTCCCCAAAGACCATATAGCTTTGAATACATTATCTGAAAAAGATCAGCAAATGTCTGTCTCTGAACAGTCTTCAGTTTGCATGTCCTTGAGGATACTTGTGTCGGGCTGTTGTGTAAGCAACCTGAATATCAGATCCAAATCCAGTTCCACTGCTTATCAGCCCATAACATTGCATGCCAATTGAATTTTATCTTTCTTGAGGAAAGTCTTAGGGCAAATGTGAAAGGAACAAAAGTGCTTTTAAATGTTTAACTGCACGATAATGATATCCAATTAAAATCAAACCAACTCCCAGTACTTATCAGCTCTGGAGCAACATCTAACAATTTATAATATCATGACCTGGCTTGTTTTTGGGTTGTTGCCCATCAC
>NW_005187426.1:4339799-4343080 GCF_000239375.1 Pundamilia nyererei
ACTTCTTTACCTAAAGATCTTTAAAAAAATTCACTCACTTTCTTTTCAAGCTCCTTAGAAGACATTCATAATCAATCCAACATTATGTGGCACTTTGAAACTTTTAAAAGTAAAAATTTCTATTTGGTTAACAATAAAAGAAAGATCTCATGAGTTTATCCATCTATGACCAGTGTGTAGTCTTATAATCTTTGCCCAAAACTAATTTGATCATCAAGAAAAGTCACTGTAAAGATTCAGAAGAAAATGCACTCATGAAGACATTGTTATCTCATTTAATTCCTCTATAACTTAAATTTGCCAATTTTGTATTGCTTCTAAATGTGTTATGAAAGGAAAGTGATTTTTTGATGTGCTGGAAGACATACTAATATTTTAGGATGACATATTAAGTAACCTGAAAGATGAACTTTTCACCATACAAATATGTGTACAGGTTTTTCTAAGCATTTGACGCTGTGAACTTCCTTCCCATTACTCTAGAGCAAACATTCAAAGAATGGCCTAGCGGATGAAAACAATATTTACTGTAGATAGGGAAGGAAGAGATACCATTTGTCTGTCTTTGTTTCATTATGTCATAACACTGCACTTGAATCTTTGAACCACGACCTTTAATCTTACAGTAGCATTTTGCTTGAGGAATAGCCTTATAAAAGTAGAACAATGCCATAGGTCTTTATTGACAGTTTCAAAGCATTTGTGTGCAGTTGGGTGACAAAGGAAAGCAGTTAATTCACTTCGAAAGCCTGGAAACTGGATGCTTTTTCATCCAATTTCAAATAACTTTCATCCCTTAAATTTACTGTCAGAGCCGGGCAGGCCGAAGTGTTTGAGGTGTGGACCCAAAAGCAGACACTGGAGAGAAAAACTAAGTATAACAAAAAGCAAGCTGTTTTTTTAATGCTGATATCAAAACAAAAAACAAGGCAAAGAGAGCTTAGAAAAAATTAAACTAAAACCTAAACTGGGATAAACTAGGTTTAACAATGAAAACCATGACAAGAAAACATTAACATTAAACTGAACAGAAGCATAAAATAATCCTGGGACCTGATGTGACATGATCTAAGGCAAACAGACGAAACAACGCTGAACAGAGGGAGACAGAGGACTTAAATACACAGAAGGGTAATGAGGGAAGTGGAAACACCTGGGGAAACGCAGCTGACACAAATGAATCTGAATCAAAAATACAAAATAAACTCAAAATGCTGGGACACAGATCAAGCCCCCTTACATTTACAAGCCAACAATGTTAAGTGACAAACTAAGGAAACCATCAGCTACTAGTTGGAAATGTTGGGACACATTTGTCCCACAAGTTGTTTTTACCCAGGACACTTGTTAACTTACTATTTTTAAGACTACCCGAACTGTTGTAGAAAATGAATGAGCTTATTCATCAAAAAGCATGTCTGGTAAGATATAGCTTCAGTGTAAAATAAATACATAAATGAATTTAAGATGCCTTATCTGTGACAACCTATGCTAAAAGCAGTGTTACACGACAGTTTAAATTGATATATAGCACTTGTTTTTTGTATAATTTTTAATAGATATATGATTTATGGCTTTGTTATTTACCAACAATGCTGTGTAATTCTTCAAAAATAGCTTGTGAAATACTAAAAATTGTTTGAATGGAAGTATACACTGCATGAAAAGGGCAAGATAAACCCTCTTGGTGTCATGATATAATGCTATTTATCATCTTTTGCAGACGGGGTGTGTTGAATCTTCATGAAAGTAGTGGTATCGAGGACCTGGGCTGGCCTCGCTGGCAGTTGGTTTTGTGCCTGGTCGTGGTAGTCTTCATCCTGTACTTCAGCCTGTGGAAAGGTGTCAAGTCGTCCGGCAAGGTACAGCCATGGATCAACAAACAGTTTTCTTAGTTTTTTCTCAATCGTTTTATACCAAGTGGGATGATTGTTCATATCCACAGTTCATTGTATTGCACGTTTTCACTGAAAAAACGGTTCACTGAAAAAAAGGAAAGTATGATTTCCTTTTTGTTTTCTGTTTGTTCCCTACTCAGGTGGTGTACATTACAGCTACAATGCCCTATGTGGTCCTTTTTGTGCTGCTGATCCGAGGCATAACTTTAGATGGGTCTATGGATGGCATCAAAGCTTACCTCTCTATTGACTTCAAGCGACTAAAAACTTTAGAGGTCAGAGACAGACTATGAAATTCCCTGTTTCAGTGCTATGCAGATTTACACTTTTGTGCTTTTTTCAGATGCTGAGTTGTTATTGAGTTGTTGTTAGGAGTTAGGTCATGAAACCCTCAGGTGCATTACTTAACCTGCTGCTGCTGCAAAAAAAAACAGTCATGTCAGTGTCTAAGTCAATTTACACAGCCCACTTTCTGAGTTACTGTTATGTAGTGGGTGGAGTATGTCATGCTTAGGGTTAAATGCTAAATTTCATTAGTGCCTCCCAGACTGAATGAATGTACAGTATATGAATGAATGTGCTCTATACACACAATCTTGAGACACAGTCTTCCACTGTCTGAGCTCATGTATGTGTGTAAGGGTTGATATTCATGTTTTGCAAAACATTTGCACAACATCCATAAATAATATACCTGACATGTTTTGTAAAATAGAGCCTGGTGTTCCTGGCTGATTAAAAAAAGGTGCAGGTAGACAATGATTTGTTTTCTCAAAGATGATATTCAGGGAAGTAATGAAAGTTAGTGTATTCACGTCAGCCTATGGCTGTGTGGCATTTTAGGTGGGAACCCTCTCTTTAGGAATTGATACATTTTCTTGTTACTTTTGGCATAGGTGTGGACTGATGCTGCAACACAGATATTCTACTCGCTGGGTGCAGGATTTGGTGTGCTCATTGCATTTTCTAGTTACAACAAATTTGACAACAACTGTTACAGGTAAAAGTTTGCATTATATTTGTGATAATCTGAAATAAGCCCACTGCAAAATTTATCCTGCTGCTTTTAAGCTGCCCTGTTTTTTCAGCTTTTAACTGGATTATGCTGCAGAGGTGATCTTAATCTGTCTAACTTACCCCAATGAACAGGTGTTAGCAGAGCAGATAAAGTACAGGCCAGGAAGAGCTGCCAAATAATAGCCAAAGGCTGTATGTTCACTGGTCTGTTTAAATGCTGCTTTTCCTCAGGAAATGTAGGAAATGTGGTTGGAGACTTGACTAATCTTTTCCACATAATTAGGTTGCAGTTGTCCTCTTACAGGGAAATGTTGTTGGCAAAACACTTTGAGTTTGACCTATGGTATATATATATATATATATATA